>NC_056738.1:525296708-525339208 GCF_019279795.1 Protopterus annectens | reverse complement strand
GGAAGCATCTACAGCATGGTCTACTCCACAAAGAACTTGGATGGGACTAAGGGAGTACCCAAAGCCACTTGGTCAGGTACAGGAACACCAAGAGATCCTTCTGAAAGGCTTCAGCTACCATGACCAATGCCTTGGAAAAGACTCTGGGCACTGGTGTAGTCCAGATGATAACCCTCTATAAACAAGAAGTGGTAACCATTTGGGGTGAAATGGCAGAATCTTCTGTGTAGTCCTGAAATGCTGATGTACCAAAAAGTACCCACTACATCTAGTGACACCGTGCAAGAGAACTATCAGAGCAAGGGCATAATTACCTGAAGACAAACCTCTAAAACGGAACATATCAGCTATGCTGGCGAAAGCAAGTTGCTGGTATCCATAGAATGGCAGTAATAGTCTGCCTCCCTCCAGAACCATAAAGAGTTGGGACAAAACACCAATCTTTCTTTAAAGCTGTAAGAGTCTCTATAGTCTATCTGAGCAAGAGAGTCTGGGCAAGTTCTAAGATTTTCTCTGAAATGGATTGATTTGTCACCAAAGCCCTTTCTTGGTAAGGGCAGGCAAGCTCCAGAAAGTGGTCAAGAAAAAGCATCTCTAGAACCCAGCAATTAAAAACTGTGCTGCCCTAAAAAATGCATCCCAACAAGGACTGCAAGACATTTGAGAATGTTCATCTTCCTGGTCAGTAGTTTTTACTGGATTCTAAATGCTTTACCTAAAAAAGCTTCCTCTTCAGATAAAACCATAGCATTTGATTTTCTTGTTCCTTTTCTAGGATGCAATATGGCTACAGAAAAGAACCTTATGTAAACCAGTAGAAAGTTTTTTTGTCATAATGAGGCACTGCTGCTGTGATAAACTCCAAATCTGTACCTGCTGAACAGTTACGAAATATGCCTTAGCACCTTGTATACAATCAACTTTTAGTAGTTCTCACATCAAAATGAAGAGTACCTACATCAGCTGTAGTAATCAAGTCTGCAGTGTAACCAGTGAATACAACTAATACATTTAATAAATACAGGTCTTGGCACAAGTGTGTAGTAGACAAATACATGTAATAGCATATCCTGGCAAGTCCAATAATCTATTCTTCACTATAAAAAGATCCTGTTCCAAAATGACCTCATTAACTTGAGTTCCTGCTTTATGCCTCTCTAATCCCAGTTTAAGGACAGCAGATGTAGGACTAGGACAAGCAGGACAGGACAGTCATCACAAAACCATGTATATAATCCACACTGCAAGGGGAAATGATCTTTCCCCAAGGTGCAGCAATAATGGAGTTAAGTAAAAGGGTGAGATCCAAAGTTTTTGTTGAGGACCAAGCCCTATGTTTTCAAAGGTTGTATAGTTTTGGACTGTTTTCTTAATTCAAAATGGCATTTGCACAATTGCAGCACATCGGCATCCTAGGTCTGTGCATCTGTTTGGACATCTCTGCAGAAAATGACTGCTCTGCAATTTTCTTTTCAAGCTGACACACTGCTTATCTACTATAATAGCACCTTCCTTAGTGAGTCACTCACTAAGAATGCAAATGAGCTTTCACAAATTTACATTGATCTACCTCGAATATCCACAGTCTACATTCCTTCAAGTGTGGCATACTAGAGAACCCTAATGAACATCTACCACCCTTACTTGCTTTGTGTGAAGTTAAAATTTTAAAGCAAGGACTTCCCTACACAGTCAACTAAAGTATTCTTGTGTCAGACAAGAATTATTCAGAGTTTATTTTGCCTCATGAAGTACAAAGCTTGTACACTAACATTTTAACTGAGCTAACAGTACACGATTATCACAGACATAAGATTTTCTTATACATACAATGATTGTGAAAATACTGAAACTGTCAAATTCAGAAGTGTCTGAAGAAAAGAGAACAAAGCTCCGCAAATGAAGATAAAAACCAAATGATACATTGTGAGGTAATCCTTCAGTGGGTGGCAACATTGAATTTCAAAATCTGCTGGTGTACGCTACTTAGAATATTCACACCAACCCATGTCACTGTACAACGGCACAAAAAAAGGACATACTTCTTTAAGAAAAAGCGCTATATATGTGATGCTTCATTTGGCAAGAAGGCCGTCATGGGACTATTCACTGCCAAAAGGACTCTCACAAAGTTAGACTTGTGTTGAGCATTCTTGACAACAGCAGACACACAGAAGGCATGAAAACTCTTCATTCCTCTACTGAAAACTGCCTGTGAATTGCTGGAAAGTGGCATTAAAACACAAGTATTTTGGTCTTAAAGTTTACAGAACTGAAGAATAAAATACTACAACCCAATAGTTACTGACCCACGCCTGATGAAGATGGCTGCAAAATGACCGGCAGTTAAATTTCATATCTCTCAGTGTGAAAAAAACTGAGAAATAAGAGCCAGCGATATTTTCAGCGGGAGTAAAATTCAGTTACTGGCTAGTAAGTACACAGCCTGGATGCCAGCAAAAAAGAACTTTAAGAGTCTGAAAGAAAATCAACAGAAAAGCTGAAGAAAAAAAAAAAAAAAAAAAAAAAAAAACACTGGCTGTGAAGAATCCTGCAACTGTTTAGAAAAAGCAGTTCAAGCTTTAGCTTTGCTACAAGACATGGCTTCCAGTAATTTAGAGGAAAAAATAAATCAAATGAGTTCAGAACTGATTAACAAATGAGCGGAAATGAGTAGATAGACTCAAATAACAAAAAGCTGGAAAAAACATAAGATGATTTAACTAGCTATTCACATGAACTGATATGACTGAAAAAATCAGAGGATTAAATGAAAAAAAAAGGCCGAGTACGAGACTTCTCAAGAAGAGCCATTTCAAAAAATTGTAGTTAGAAATCAGAGCACTTACAGAAAAAGTACAGTTTTGTACCTACCATAAATGTAGATGTTAGAGGATCCACACTGCTGCAGTCATAACCTGTGGGTAGTCCGCTGTCCTCGGTCGGCCCGAATACCAAAGTGTTAGGCTGGCGTCGGTCATGGTCGCTCAGATCTGACGTCAGTAAGCAGTGGTACTAAAGCGCATGACCGATGCCATATCCTCAGTCTTTCTTGCCCCAGATGTCAGAAGGCCTAAAAAGAAAAGGCCATAGCCAAAAATAGAAAATACCCAACCACCAATATATAAAAAATAATTACCCCAAAAGCAACACAGAAACCCCAAACTACAGAGGGGAAGGAGGGAGGGAAAATTGGACTGCAGCAATGTGGATCCTCGAACATCTACATTTATGGTAGGTACAAAACTGTACTATGTTCTTCGTCTCACATTGCTGCAGTCATAACCTGTGGGTAGAATCCCAAAGCAAAGGTAAAGGGAGGTTGGCAAAATCAAAAAGCAGTAGGAGCTGCTAACATGCCCTGTAAAACTGCAGTGGCAAACCCAGCCCTAGACTTGGAATAAAGAGGGAGATGGTAATGTTTAGTAAAAGTGTGCACTGAACTCCAAGTAGCTGCCTCCAAAATATCCTTAGTAGCAACTCCCCTTAAAAAGTCAGTAGAAGTGGCAGTAGCCCTAGTCGAATGAGGTCTGATCCCAGCCGGAACATCCTTTCCATGATGAGAATAACAAAAAGCAATACAATGGCCAATCCACTTAGAAATAGTTTGCTTTGAAACAGCTTTTCCTTGTGAACCCAAAGCAAAAGAAATGAATAACTGTTGAGTCTGCCTGAACCCTTTAGTTCTGCTCAAATAATAGCGTAACTGCCTGTGAATATCCAAAGAATGCAAATTTTTTCCCCTTTATTTTGGGGATCAGCATAAAAAGTAGGCAAATGAATAGATTGGTTTAAGGCCACATTAGAAACAACTTTAGGCATAAAAGTAGGGTTAGTACGCAGGGATACCCTATCCTTATGGAATATCAGGAAGGGTTCAACTGCCATTAGAGCCTGTAATTCAGATACCCTCCTAGCAGACGTAATGGCCAACAAAAAAGCAGTCTTCCAAGACAAAAACTTCAACTCAGAAGTAGCTGCAGGTTCAAAAGGAGGTAAAGTAAGCTTTTCCAACACAAAATTGAGATCCCAGGAAGGAGTAGGAGCTCTACGTGGGGGTCTTATGTTCTTTGCCCCTCTAAGAAATTGTTTAAACAAAGGGTGAGAAAATAATGGTGGGTCACAATCATAGTGAGCAGAAATGGCTGCAGCATGAACTTTCACGGAGGAGAAAGACAAACCCTTGTCTAATAATTCTGTAAGGTACTGTAGTGTAACACTCAAATTAGGCCCTGAAACATCAAAGCTCTTTGCTGTGCTCCAAAGAAAAAATCTCCTCCATTTATCAGCATAAACTTTCCTAGTACTAGGTCGTCTGGCTTCCAATATGACATTCAAAACTTGTTGAGGAAGCTGCGACCCCCCAGGGTCTAAAACAGAATATGCCAGGCTGTCAGATGCAGGGACTGTACCTTGACATTGAGGAAATGATTGCTTGCCTGGGACAAAAGGTGCGGAATTGGTGGCAAAGGCCAAGGAGGCTCCTGTACTAAACTCCTCAGCAGAGGATACCAGTGCTGACGTGGCCAAACTGGAGCTATTAGAATCATGCAAGGCTTGTCCTGTCTGACCTTCAAGAGTACCTTGGGAAGGAGAGGCAAAGGAGGAAAAGCATAGACGTGAAGGTTGTTCCAACTGAAAGACAGAGCATCCACTTTCCAAGCTTTTGGGTGAAACGTCTTTGTGCAAAATTTTGGCAGTTGGAAATTTAGTGGAGAAGCGAACAGATCTATGTCTGGAGTTCCCCAAGCCACTATCAACTGTTGAAATACATGAGGATCCAATTTCCACTCGTGGGGGTCCACCATCTGTCTGCTCAAAACATCTGCTAAGGAGTTCTGTGCTCCTGGCAGAAACCTTGCTTGAAGAGTGACGTGCAAACTCAGAGCAGTCTCCCACAAAATCATAGCTTGTCTGCAAAGATGGTACGAATGGGTTGCCCACTGCTTGTTGATGTACCACATGACTGTTGTGTTGTCTGTTTGAATCAACACCTGTCCTGGTTGAAGTAGATCCTTGAAAGCCATCAGTGCAAATTGGACTGCTAACATCTCCTTCATGTTGATATGCAAATGCTGTAGTCTGGGAGGCCACGTGTCTTGAATCCATTTCCCATTGAAGTGTGCTCCCCAAGCCATGTCTGAGGCATCTGTCGTTAAGATCTGACTCGCCTCTGGTCGGGTCATAGAGAGTCCCTTGTTTAGGTGACATTCCTGAGCCCACCACAAAAATTCCTTTTGGATGCAAGGTATTATCTGAATGACAGTGTCCAAATCGTGGCAGTGTTGAGTCCATACACTTTTGAGATACCATTGTAGCTTCCTCATATGTAGTTTGGCATTGGGAAGTACCAGAATACAAGATGCCATGAACCCCAAGGCTTGAAGGACTGTCCTTGCAGTCAGCCTGGACAGTAGGGATAATTGCTGGAAGTAAAGGGGAAGATTTCTTTGTTTGTCCGGGGTCAAAAAAGCCATCTGAGAGGCTGTATTCAGTCTCACACCCAGAAAGCACATGTCCTGAGAGGGTACTAGACTGGACTTTGTTTCGTTCACGGAATACCCTAGGCACCTTAAAACTGCCATTACATACTGTAGATGCTGAAGTAACTTGACTTTGTCTTGAGCAAGAATCAGGCAATCGTCCAGATAAGGATAAATTTGTATTCCTCTTAGTCTTAAGAAGGCTATCACAGGAGCCAGGACCTTTGTGAACACCCTGGGCGCAGTAGATAAGCCAAAGGGCAATGCAGAGAACTGATAATGAAAAGTACCAGCCCGAAAACGCAGGAACCTCCTGCAGCTGGGCCTGATAGGAATGTGAAGATAAGCCTCTTTGAGATCCAGAGTTACCATCCAGTGATCTTTGCCTAGCAGAGGCAGATGTTGCTGCAAAGTTAACATCTTGAACTTTGGAATGTCTAGGTATGTATTGAGAATGGACAAATCCAGAATTGGTCTCCAAGTGTTTCCTTTCTTTGGCAAAAGAAACAGGCGAGAATAAAATCCTAGGCCTACTTCTGACAGAGGTATCACCTGGATAGCCCCCATTTGTAAAAGCAAAGAAATCTGCTTGTGAGCCTCCAGCCTTTGCTGAGGAGGTACATCCGGCATGCCTTTGAAAGGAGGCAAGGTGTGAAAATAAAACTTGTAGCCTCGATTTATAATGTCCAACACCCATTTGTCCTGGGTGACCAAAAGCCAATTTTGCTTGAAAAGTGCCAACTTTCCTCCTAGAGGAGCTGCCAGACGGGAGGAATCTGGCAGCTGGAGATACAGGTCATTGGGTCTGTTTACGAAAAGGCTGACCCCTGCCCTCACCAGAAGATTGTGCAGGAGAACTCCACGTCCTAGGTCTGAAAGAACCCTGAGCATGAGCTCTGCCCCTACCACGTCTAGATCTGCCCTTAGACTGAAAATCAGAAGAAGGATAAGCCCATCCTTTTGCAGGCCAATTTCTGCTAAACTTAGGGGGCTGCACTTGTAAAAATTCCTTAACCGTCTGCATGGACTTAGCTTTGTCCTCCATTTTCTTCAAAACTTGACTCCACAGGAGAACCAAAAAGAACTTCAGATTGAAGGGGAGCATCCAAAATTCAAGCTTTAACATGCTCTGACAAATTCTGATCCTTAAGCCAGGCGTGCCTACGAATAACTGAACCAGTGGCAGCCACCCTGGAAGAAGCCTGAAGAGCATCAAAGCCACACTGCAAGGAATGCTTACCTACCTGATCAGAGGCATGAACTAAGTCCTGCAATTCCTTACACTCTATACCCTCAGCTAAAGCATCTACCTTGGATTTCAACTGACTTAACAGAAAATTCTGATACTTCAGCATATGAAACTGGCAATTTAAAGCCCTCATAGCTAGCGTGGAGGAGGTATACACTTTTTTACCCCACCTATCCAAAGCTCTAGAATCTTTATCCAGAGGAACTGGATTCTTAACTACAGAAGCCCTGACACCCTTAGGTCCCTGACTAATAGTTTCCGGGTCAGCTCTAGGACTCTTATACAAATATTTATGAGCCTCTGGAACTCTGTAATACCTGTCTGGCTTGACAGGGGCAGGGGGTAAAGAATCAGGATTAAGGGAAGCTTCAGAAAAAACATCCTGAACAACATCCAAAACAGGGGGAATAGCCAAGGGCCTATGTTGTGGTAAAAACAAAAATTCCCTAAGCCTCTTACGAAAATCTGAAAAATCCTGACCTTCCCACTTAAAATGCTCCCTTATGGAGTGCAGGGTTTCAGAAAAAGAAAAATCCTCTGGAGGAGAAGCAGAAGGACAGGAATCCTCTGCATCCGAATCAGAATAGGGAGGAAAATCCTGAATGACCTCAGCTGAAGACTCAGAGTAATCTGAGGAATGCTCCAATCCCTCCACCTCTGTCTCCACCCTAGGCCTCTTATCTGGAGGGGGCATAGAACCTCTGATTAAAGTAATCAAATCCTCTGCCATTTTCAGCATATGTTTCTTAGGAACAGAGCCTGAAGAACTAGGGCTGACGCCTGTGCCAGAAAGACCAGGTCTAGCTTTAGAAGGGGCTTTAGTGACAGAAGTAGAAGGCCTAACAACCTTATGTAAAGAAGGAACTACAGAAACTTGAGAGGCCCCCTCGGCCTGACCCAGCTCCTGAGAGGCCAATTCCTGTAAGATTAAAGGCTCCCCCTGTGATTCAGCTGAAACCTCGGCTGGATCCACAGATTCAACCGTAGTTTCCATATAACCGGCGTCCGCAACGGACGACTCGTCCTGCTTAGACTTTAACGATTTATCTTTTCGCTTCTTAGCGGTAGCGGGCGTCGGAGGATCCGACGGCATGTTGTAGTTACACCGCTTACCGAAAACAAGTCTAGCACAATCTAACCGGCGCGTAATGGTGCGCTTATTAAATCTAGCGCAAAAGCGACACCCGACTACGTCGTGCTCAGGCCCCAAGCAAGGAATACAGAGAGAGTGGTAGTCCCTATGAGGTATCTGTTTCCCACAAGAAATACAATTATTAACTTTTTCTGACATCCGGATTTAACTAGGCAAGAAAAGACAAAAATATTCCCCAATGGAGTACTTAGCCCAACTTGGTCTTCGGTCTGAAACTCAGAATACGAAAATTTCAGGACGCCGAACGGCACTTGCAAACGCTGCTTCTGCTTCGGACCATGCGGCAAGAAAGACTGAGGATATGGCGCCGGTCATGCGCTTTAGTACAACTGCGTACTAACGTCAGATCTGAGCGACCATGACCGACGCCAGTCTAACACTTTGGTATTCGGGCCAACCGAGGACAGCGGACTACCCACAGGTTATGACTGCAGCAATGTGAGACGAAGAACATCAGTACAGTTGTGTACACCTACCATAAATGTAGATGTTGGAGTGTCTTCACTGTTGCAGTCATAACTGTAGGGTGCTCCTGCCGGCAGGCAGCCCGAGGTCGGCTAGAATCCCAAAGTCTGGGTCCGGCGTCGGCTGTACAAGCCAGTACCCTGACCCTGACGTCAGTACGCTCTGGTACATAGCCCTCAGTCGACGCCATCTTCTCCAGCCTTTCTTGCCCTAGATGTCAGAAGTCCCCAATAAATCATAAATGAATCCCACTAGGAAACACAAATACACCACAAAAAAGAGAAAAAGAGGGGATAGGAGGGAGGGAAACACCGACTGCAACAGTGAAGACACTCGAACATCTACATTTATGGTAGGTGTACACAACTGTACTATGTTCATCGTGTTTCACTGTTGCAGTCATAACTGTAGGGTGGAATCCCAAAGCAGTGAAAAAAGGGGGGCGGTTTAGACAGAAGAAGGGGCAGCAAGAAGACCCTGCAAAACAGCAGAGGCAAAGCCTGCCCTGGTCTTAGAATACAAAGGGAGATTGTAGTGCTTGGAAAAAGTATGCACAGAACTCCAAGTGGCAGCTTCCAAGATATCCTTGGTAGGAACTCCCCTGAGAAAAGCTGTAGAAGTAGCAGCTGCTCTAGTAGAATGACTTCTCACAGTACCTGGAAATTGTTTCCCATGATGAGTGTAACAAAATCTTATTCCATAAGAAATCCATTTGGAAATAGTTTGTTTGGAAATAGCCTTTCCAAGAGAACTGGAGGTAAAAGAAACAAACAATTGGTTAGATTTTCTGAACTCTTTAGTCTTGTCCAAATAAAATCGTAACCGTCTGTGCACGTCCAAGGAATGCAAAATCCTTTCTCCTTTGTTCTGAGGATTAGGAAAGAAGGTAGGAAGGTGAATTGTTTGATTCAAAGCCACTTTCGAAATCACCTTAGGCATGAAAGTAGGATTGGTCCTCAAGGATACTCTGTCCTGGTGGAAAATAAGGTATGGTTCCACAGCCATGAGAGCTTGCAACTCTGAGACCCTTCTGGCAGAAGTCAAAGCTAAAAAAAGAACTGTCTTCCAAGATAAAAACTTAATATCTGAAGATGCAGCAGGCTCAAAAGGAGGCAAAGTAAGTTTTTCTAAAACATAATTAAGATCCCAAGCAGGAACAGGAGAGGTTCTAGGAGGCCTTAAATTCTTAGCCCCTCTCAAGAATTGTCTCACCAAAGGTTGAGAAAAAACAGGGGGATCAGTATTGAAATGAGCAGAAATAGCAGAAGCATGAATCTTAATGGAAGAAAAGGAAAGCCCATTAGACAAAAGATCCGAAAGGTAAAGCAAAACAGAAGAGAGATCAGGTACCAGAGGGTCCAAGCCTCGGTCCTGCATCCAAATGCAAAATCTCTTCCATTTAGAGGCATAGGATTTCCTTGTGCTAGGTCGTCTAGCTTCCAAAAGAACATCCAAAACTTGTTTGGAAAGGCTAGAAGAGATCAAATTCCTTTGAAGAGCCAAGCTGCCAGACAAAGGGTCTTGAGATTGGAATGTAGCAACTGACCCTGATGCTGGGACAGAAGAGAAGGGTTCAGAGGGAGAATCCAAGGAGGCTTCAAGAACAGGTGCTTTAAAGTTGGATACCAAAACTGTCGAGGCCAATTTGGAGCAATCAAGATGAGGAACTTGGGCTTGTCCTGTTTTATCTTTAGTAAAATCCGAGGAAGAAGAGGAAGAGGAGGGAAGGCATATCCCAAAAGGTTTCTCCAGCTGAAGGATAGGGCATCCACTTTCCAAGCTGTTTTGTGGAATGACCTGGTGCAAAAGAGAGGCAGCTGATGATTGAGGTGGGGATGCAAACAGATCTATCTGGGGGCATCCCCAAACTGCAGTAATCCGGTTGAATAAGTTGATGTCTAGCATTCATTCGTGAGGATCTAAAATGTTCCTGCTCAGGCTGTCCGCTAAGAGATTCTGTTCTCCTGGTATGAATTGGGCCTGGAGATGTAGATTCAGATTTAGAGCTGTGTCCCATAAAGCCATAGCTAGTCTGCAAAGGGGGTACGAATGAGAACCCCCCTGCTTGTTTATGTACCACATGACTGTGGTGTTGTCTGTGCGAATCAAAAGAGGTCCTGGATGCAAAAGGTTCTTGAAGGCTAGAAGAGCATTTTGAACTGCCAACATTTCCTTCAGATTGATGTGCCAGTGTAGATGATCCTTTGTCCAGGTTCCCTGCTGGCAATTGCCTAGAAAATGTGCTCCCCAAGCATAATCCGAGGCGTCCATGGTTATGATTTCAGAAGGTTGAGGAAGACTGAAAGGCTTTCCTTCGTTTAACGCACACACTCTGGACCACCAAAGGAACTCCTTCTGGAGGCAGGGGATCAGAGGAATCAGAGTGTCCAGATCATGGTAATGCTGCGACCATACACTTTTCAGATACCATTGAAGCTTTCTCATATGAAGCCTTGCATTTGGAATCAACAGAATGCAGGAAGCCATGTAGCCCAGTGCCTGCAGGAATTTCCTTGCAGTGAGCAGAGGTAGAGTTGCCAAAGTTTTGAAAATTGAAGCCAGCTGTATTTGCTTTTCTGTAGTGAGGAAGGCCCTTTGTAAGGTTGTATTTAAGAGGGCTCCCAGAAATACCATTTGTTGAGAAGGGATCAAATGTGACTTTTTTGTGTTCACTGAAAATCCCAGTAGGAGGAGAAGACGTTGAACAAAATCCAGATGTTGGAGTAAAAGATCCTTGCTGTCTGCCTGAATAAGGCAGTCGTCCAAACAGGGGTAAATCTGAATCCCCTGGAGTCTGCAATAAGCCACTACTGGTGCCAGGCACTTGGTAAAGACTCTGGGCGCAGTAGATAAACCAAAGGGCAGTACAGAGAATTGAAAGCGTCTCGAACCTGCCTTGAACCTGAGGAATTTCCTGCGTTCCTGCTTGATGGGAATGTGTAAATAAGCTTCCTTTAGATCCAATGTCACCATCCAGGCGTCCTGAGAGAGCATTGGAATCAGCTGCTGCAGAGTAAGCATCTTGAATTTTGGAATTTCCAAAAAGGTGTTTAACACAGAAAGGTCCAGAATAGGTCTCCATGAGCTTTGCTTTCTTGGAACCAGAAACAGTCTTGAATAAAACCCTTTTCCCATCTCTGAGAGTGGAACAGGCTCTATGGCTCTCATGGCCAGAAGAGCATCCACTTGATTTAAGGCCTCTGACCATTGATGTTTTGGCAGATCTGGCCAACCGAAAGCCCTTGGCAAGGTATGAAACTGGAATTTGTAGCCTTTTAAAATCACGTCCAATACCCATTTGTCCTGGGTAATAAGAGTCCAATTTTTGTAAAAAAAAAGAAAGTTTTCCTCCGAGAGGGGCATCCAGGTAAAGAGGTCCTGTAGCCCAACCGAGAGAGTCATTGAGTTTGCTTCCTTTGAGATTGGGATCTGTCTTCTCCCCTTCTAGGTGAAGAAGCAGTCCATTGTCTCGATCTGTAGGAGGCCTGAGCTTGGCCACGACCTCTGGATCGTCGATATCTTCCCCTTTGAGGCCTGTCAGACGTGGGAAAGGACCAATTTTTGGAGGGCCAATTCCTGGAAAATCTAGGAGGCTGAACTTGCAAGAAATCTTTCACAGTTTGCATAGATTTTGCCTTTTCTGACATCTTTTTAATGACCTCCTCAGCCTTAGATCCAAAAAGAACATCATGCTGAACAGGGGCATCTAATAATTTAGCCTTAACCTGTTCAGGTAAACTTTGCTCACGAAGCCAAGCATGTCTCCTGATAACAGTACCAGAGGCTGCGGCCCTGCAAGAAGCATCCAAAGCATCAAAACCACAATGCAAGCTATGTTTGTTCAGTTGTTCAGTTGCATGCAATACATCCTGTAGTTCCTTATCTTCTGCACATGCAGGAAGGGAGGCATGCTTTTGCTTTAAAACAGACAAAAGAAATTGCTGATACTTAAACATATGAAACTGGCAATTTAAAGCCCTAACAGAAAGGGTAGCAGAAGTATATACCTTTTTACCCCACCTGTCTAAGGCACGAGAATCCTTCTCAGAGGGAATAGGATTCTTAGAAGAAGCAACTTTAGCAGCCTTAGAGCCCTGAGATATAGTTTCAGGATCTGCAGAAGGATTCTTAAACAAGAACAAATGAGACTCAGGAACCCTATAAAATCTATCAGGCTTAGAGGGAGCAGGAGGCATGGAGTCAGGATTCAAATTAGCCTCGGAAAAAGCATCATCCACAACGTCAAGAACAGGAGGGATAGCCAAAGGCCTATGTTGAGGAAGAAGGAATTCTCTAAGCCTCTTCATGGAAGCAGAATAATCCTGACCTTCCCAATGAAAATGTTCCCTCATCTCATGTAAGGTTTCCCCAAAAGAAAAATCTTCAGGCGGAGAGGCAGAGGGTAAGGAGTCCTCAGCATCCGAATCCTCATAAGGAGGAAAAGAATATTCCCGATCAGAGGAAGAGACAGAAGATACAGAAGCCTGGTCAGAGGAATCCATAGGAACATCCTGTCGAGGCCTTTTCTCAGGGGGGGGTGGTGAGAACCCCTAATCATAGTAAGCAAATCTTCAGCCATCCTTAACAATTGCTTCTGTGTCCTGGGAGTAGATTCAGAAGTAGCTTGAGCAGGAGCTTTGGACTTAACAGGAGTCTTTGTCTTTGCCTTTGAAATAGTGATGTGAGTAGGCCTGAATACCCCCTCAGAAGCCGGTACCTGCACAGCGGTTCCGGACCCATCCGAGGGAGCGACGTCCGAAGGTCCTGCAGCAGATAAAATAGAAGGCCTTGATGGCTCCCCACGGGAGTCCGTATCGGCCATCGGTTCAGAAGTGGCGGACGACAGGGGCTGCAAAAGCACCTCACTGACGACAGCCGAACCGGACGCCGGCTCCAGCTGCAACGAGTCCTGTTTGGACCTCGGAGGCCTGTCCTTGTCTTTGCGCTTCTTTTGAATTCCGGTAGCATCCGACGACATTCTATAACTGAAGCATCTGCCAAAGTAATTCAGAGCCCAGTCGTACCTGCATTTGATAGTACGAGAATTAAACCTGGCACAGAACAGACAAGGAACGTCATGGTCAGGGCCTAAGCAAGGTAGACAGTAAGAGAGGAAATCTTTATGAGGTATTTGTTTCCCACACGTAATACAATTATTAACTTTTTCTGACATCGGAGGAACAAGGAAAAGATTCCCCAACGGGGTACTTAGCTTTGAGAAGAGAAGTAAGAACTTCGGACCGACAACAACCAAAAAAAACGCTGTTCGAAAATCGCCAACCAACGACTTGCGAGCTGCTTTCCACCGCACGGCAATAAAGACTGGAGAAGATGGCGTCGGCTGAGGGCTATGTACCAGAGCGTACTGACGTCAGGGTACTGGAGCTTGCAGCACGCCGGACCCAGACTTTGGGATTCTGGCCGACCTCGGGCTGCCTGCCGGCAGGAGCACCCTACAGTTATGACTGCAACAGTGAAACACGATGAACATCTGAGATTTTCTGCTGTACCAGAGAAACTGAAGAAACAGACTGTATTAATTTTATGAAAGAAGAAATAAGCAACTGGACTAGTATTCCACAGCAGGATTTATTAACTGAAAGGGCACAGAGTGTATGCTCTGATGAAACTAGGCACAGATAAGACATTAGTAATGGCAGTACATTGGGGAAATCAGAAGCTGAGAACTGAGACAGAAGGGAAGATAGTGGAACAGGTAAAATAGCTTCAAGTATCTTGGAGGTATGGTTGAGGAGAAGGGAAATCAGAATGAAGAGGTCAAAGCTAGAGAGGGGCTGCAGCCAACAGGCATAGAATCTCAGGTGTAGTCTATGACACAAGAATGCTAAAGAAGCTGAAAAGTAAAGTGTACAAGACAGTGGTGCGACCAGTACTACTGTATGGTACAGAAACCTGGGCAGCAAAGGCAGAGCAGATGAGGAAGCTAGAGATGACTGAAATTAAGTACCTGAGAAGGGTGGAAGGATGCACACTGTGGGACAGAAAGAAATGAGGACATAAGAGCAGAAGTCAAAGTAGCTCCAATTGCAGAAAAGATCAAAAGAGCAGATTACAGTGGTTCAGACACATTCAGAAAAAACAGAAGACCATCTGGTGAAGAAGAATTCGGATAGACAAGAAGGTAAGAGGAGATGGACATCCAGCAAATAGGTGGATGGATTGTGTGAAAGAAGATCTGTGCAGTCAGGCATGACAATGAATCAAGAGAGATGGTGATGGTTAACACAATACCCCGACCCCATACAGAAAAAGGGGGTTGATGATGACAGTATGTATACTCCAAACATGGGCATGAGAAAGCAGCAAGATGTACATTAGTAAAGAAGCAATCATACTAGTGGAAAGAGTTGATCCTGACAAAACTATGGAAGAAGGGAAAAGTATTAAAAATTGGAGACAGCAGAGTATTTGAGGAAAAATATTCACTGTATAACAGGCAGAAAAGAAGCAAATTTATCCCAGCAATCGGGGAATGTCACCAGGAAGGTGTGAGATTCATGCTTCTATGTAGAGCTGTTTTCAGACTGTTTTCCTGGTGGATCAAATACATTGACACAGAACAGGTTGGGGAGGAAAACAAATATTACCCAACAAAAACTGAGTCAGCAAACACAAGGGGAATCTGCTTCGTATTCTTCTGACAAAGCTCACAGAGCTACTTTGCCAGTGTGAAATCTTTTCCAATATCCTGAAGGAAAGCGCTTGAGAGAGAGAGAGAGAGAGAGAGAGAGAGGTGAAGTACAGGAGTTGACTAGAAAAATCAGGAGCACTTTGGACTTGAACCAGAATCTGGTGTTGGGAGATTGAGATGAACAGGAAGATGACCAACAACAATGAATTTAGTGAATGACAGGACTACAAACCATGAATCACATTTGTGAAATATGACTTTGCAAAAAAAGTGGCAGACAAAGACTTATTTCTTGTTGATCTTATCAAACTTGTGGATGGACTGTAAAGCTTGCATCTCACGTTGTGTCATCAATATTTATAACACTAAAAGGGAATAAAAGTAACTTAAGTAAAAATTTTTGTTCTTATCAGTTATTGTATAAAACATCTCATGATATAAAATGAGTGTTATAGTTTGTAAAGCAGTTTTGCGGAGTGTGTAGTCAAGTTATTTTAAATGTGTGGGGGTCTCTTCAGTGACTGGTGTATGACAAAGATATTAAGGTAAAGTACTTTTTTTAATTGTAAAACACTGTGGTGATGGTGCTGCGGTAGCGTTGTCGCCTCACAGTTAGACGTTGCCCATTCGATTCTCAGTTAGAGCGTCTTCTGTGTGGCGATGCGTGAATGGGCATTCCTTTGTTGAAGGTTGTGCATTAGGCTCGGCAAGCCAGCACGTAAAAATCTACTGCCAATCATTAGCGGACCGGAATTCCGCTGTGGCGACCCCTAACCGGGAAAAGCCGAAAGACACAAACAAACTTTTTTAGTTGTAAAAATATAGGCTTTACAGTATAACAAGAGAAGAAAGGCTGGACAAAAGCAAGTTTAACATTAACAAGGCCTGCTTGGTGGGTCATAAAAGTGCAATGTTTATATTACAAGTAGAATTAAGATATTTTTGCTTATTTTCACAAGGGTGTTAATGCCCTTGACTTAAGCTATACTGTTTTTTTTTTTTTTTGTAAGCAAGCAGGCTTGAAAAATAAGAAAAAATGATGAAAGACATGAAAAAGCCAAGCTTCTTGCATCTAAAAAGATATTAGCTTTTTTCTCCATTGGTAAAATGTTCAGTGGGAGTCCAGAAGTCTGCTGTTAAGGGAGCTGCACATGTTGCACTAAGTGAAATTTATGAAGATCCATTGCTGACTACTTTTACATGAAGATGAGCAGTCTGCAGGTGCAAGCCATTACATCAGGAGACTTCTGAGCATTCTTTGCTAACGGAAATTCAAATTTAAAAGCACAATGGAAAGCAGTTCAGTCAAAAATAAAGTTTGAAATTATGAGTAGTGTATAACAGACAGCAGCCTCTCTAGCAGCCTGAATACTGTAATGCATTTAAAAGAACAGTGTACAATTTAAAGATACCAAATGCACTTTTACTTAGGGCTAAAAGGTAATGTTTTCTAAAAGCATACAAGCAGTTTTGCACATCTGGGAGGGGAACAGAGCTTGGAAAAGAATACACAGCAATCAGTTTTAAATTGGAACACAGGCTGTAGCATGCACTTTAGCTTTAGTGTGTGCATTAACATAAAAGGTGGAAATACACATTCAAAAAAAACAATGTACAACAGGTGGGAACACCAGCATTTTATCGTAACTGCTACACTAGCCACATTATCTTGTAATGTAAATAGTTTTACAGGTATACATATAATTCAGAACTCCTTTTCTATCAAGAAATGCAGGAGTGCAAATAATAATGCTGCAGGAGACATTTGGAAAGAAATAATCTTGTACATTTAACAAAGGATTTCAGGATGGATACTCCACAGCATCAGTACAATTACTGCCCCTTTCCATTGTCCCAGTTTGCTAGAGGTGCTCCAATAGGGGCAGAAGAGGGGAAAAAAATGCCAATGGTAGATTTGTGGCAGTAAGGGGTTACAGGCAAAGGAGGAGTATTATGCTGGCACGTGATTACATTCCATAAAAAAAACAAAAAAAAGTTATGTATTCACCATAATGTTCCATGTGCGTTGTCCATCTTTGCCTTCGGATCTGATCCTCGCATCCATCTCCGCTTTTATTTACAAGCTAGAGACTCTCTGCCAGCTTGTGGCTGAAGTCACTATCCCAGCATGCACTAGAACCATCCCCAGATCTTGTCTGCCCTAAATGTAATGTTATATGTTCTTCATGGAAGGGCTCGGAGGCTGCTGAAGGACAGAGGTCAAGGTAGTGCAATTTGTATAGACCCGGTCTTCTAGGAATAAGAGAAGGGAAGGAGGGTGGGATGTAAGAATGAAGGTGAAGATGGACAGCACACACAGAACGTTATGGTGAGTACATAACTTCTTTATGTGATGTTGTCCTGTCTCGCCTTTATTTTACTAGGTTGGGACAATGTCGTTAGCACATTGAATCCTGGGTGGCTCACAGGTGAATATTCCTCAGACCCATGGACCCAAAGGAGGCTCTATTCCTGGAAGCCAAATCAACTTTGTAATGAGTGATAATGGTATGTGGTTTAGCTTATGTTGCTGCAGCGCAAATGGTGTCAATTGGTAGTTTAGCCAAAAAGGCTGAAGAAGTTGCAATGGCTCTTGTAGAATGGGCATTAACTTTTTTGGAAGTTCTTTATTTTGAGACTTGTAAATAAAAGTTATGCAGTCTGATAGCCATCTGGAAAGTATAACTTTAGAGAGGAGTATCAAGTCCCTTCCCAAAAAACTGGCTTTCTGAAGGACTTTGGGAATTGGTGGAAAAGCAGGAAAGGCATAGAGGAGGCCCAGGGGCCAATTGTGAACAAGTGCATCCCTTGATGACTTCCCTGGAGGGGTGATGAGGGGAAAGTAGCTGCTGCAATTGGCATTCATTGATGTCGCAAAGAGGTCATAGCAAGTCTGGCCCCATTTTTGGAAAATTCTTTCTGGTACTTCCTGTTTCAGGAGACCACTCATGAGGCATCAAAATTGCTCTGCTGAGCCTGTCCACTATCACGTTGGATTTCCCAGAGATGTGCATTGCTATCAGAAAACGTTGGGAAGAGGTTGCCCTATGTCATACTTTCAGGGCCTCTCGACAAAGGGGGTAAGATCTGGTTCCTTGTTTGTTTATATACCATACAACTAACATGTTGTCTGTCTGGATTGAAATGGTTTCCAGGGGAAGAGTCCTGCAGTGCCTGCAACGCTAAAAGCACCACTCATCTCTAGGACATGGATGTGCAAGCGGGCCTCATGATCCTGCCAGGTGCCATGGACAGTCTTTACCAGATAATGCCCCACCCATCCTGAGAGGCATCTGTGGTCACCGTGGCTACAGGTTGGGGAAAGACAAATGGTCAACCTACAGTTACTTGATATGAGTGAAGTCACAATCGAAGATGTTCTTGCAAGTTTGTTACGATTATATTGTGGGACATCGGCAGTTCTTGCATTGACCACTGAGTGGACAGCAACCACTGAAGAATCCTCATATACAGATGTGCTAGGGGAACTGAAACCATCGCTGCTGCCATAATCCCTGTAGCTTTCAGGACCATCTTTGCTTGGGATTTCTTTTTTTTTTTCTAAAAAGAAAAATTACCTGGTACCTTAAGGATTGTATTGTCCAGTGGAAGTCTCGCTACCATTCATGTTGAGTCTAGTTCTGCCCCAATAAATACCACATGCTGAGAAGGCTCTAAGGAGGATTTTTCATAGTTTATCATAATCCCTAGGCGGGAACAGAGTTGCAAGGTTGTATTTCTGGCTTTGATTAGCTGATGACTGGTTGTGGAGGTTAAGAGCCAGTTGTCTAAGTATGGAAATGCCTGGAATCCTAGTCATCTCAAGTGAGCCTCTACTACTGCCATACATTGAGTGAACACTCTGGGGACTGTAGTGAGACCAAAGGGCAAAGCTTGAAACTGGTATTTACTGGCTCCCATCCAAAAGTGCAAATGTCTCCTGGATCGCCTGTCCATTTTTATATGGCAGTACGCATTCTAGAAATTTTTATGTAGTAGTACGCATTCTGTAAATCTATCGAGCACATTCCAAGTGTCTTTTCCCAAAAATGGGAGTACAGACTGCAAGTCACCATCCGCAACTTGCTCTTCTTTACTGATTTGTTTAGAAAGCTGAGATCCTGAATTGGTTCTCCAGTCCCCTGTTTTCTTTGGAACTAAAAAAAAATCCTGAATAAGTTCTGAATGCTACTTGGTCTGTGGGGACCTTTTGGATGACTTTTGTCTAGCAACTTTTGAATTTCTAGAGTTGCCTGTTCCTTCTGACTAGATGAAGCATCTAGAAATGTTATCTTTTGGGGGAGAATGGGATGACGTAACCTCTGGATATGAAGCTTTGTACCCATTTGTCTTTTGTCACCAGCCTTCTGGGTACAAGGATAAACGACCCCCAACTGCCTCCATATCTGGACAATCAGGCCTCCTTTCAAGAGCGTTGAAAGGGCCAACCAAAGAAAGATTCTCTGTCGCCCTGATTTTGCAGACCTTCTCTGCTCAGAGGTTGGAGTCTTCCATTATTGCTTCCCCCTTTGCCTCTGGGGGAAGATTCATCACATGTGTCCTGAAAAGATTTCTGTGAACCACATTTTCCCACTATCTCTCTGATCTTTAGGATAAGGTCTAGTAGGCATGGAAAAATGGACTCCTATGGCAGACAGTCTTTTCCTCCTGTTCACATCTGGTCAGTGTGTCCTTTACCTTAGGTCCAAACAATGATGAGACATCAAATGGGGCATTTACAAAGGAAGACTTAAAGGGTTCTGCAAAGTCACAAGTGCATCCAAGAATGCCTCCTTAGGAAAATTCCAGAACCCGCTGCTCTACTCGCTCCATCAGCTGCATAAGACATTAGCCTCAAGGATATATTAAGTACTGAATTTAAGGTAGTGAGCTGAAAGGATACCTTGTCTGTAACCCCTTCAGCTACTGAACCTTAGAGGGCATCTCCTAGCTCTTTCAGGAGATCCCCCTGCAGTCTCATAAAATGGGTAAGATAATTCAGCGATATGACAGAAAAGGCCACTGAAGAAAAAATGTGCTTTCCATACCGGTCCATAGTCTGCACTCCTTGTTCGGGGGATGCACACAAGATGTCTCAGAGTTCCTTCTTAGTGGCCACCGCCACAACCATGTCATCAACTGGGACTCCCTTTAGTTAAGAAAGTTTTGTCAGACAGAGATGTAGTAAACTTGTTTGGGCTCCTATGAATAGGTTCCACTGAATCTAGGAACTCCAATGCCTTTCGAGAAACCAGGTCTAGAAGTTCATCAAAAGGTAGAGACATCTAAGAGGTGGAAGGGTGAGACCCAAAGGCCTTCAGGTACACAGATTCCTCTGCTGAAGAGCTGGAGGACTTCCAAACACCTCTCTGTTCAAGTATTTCCAAGATGTCTTCAAAGGAGACATCAGTAGGCGACCATGGGGACCCCTCAGCATCATCAAGGTCCGCATCAGAAGTGACAGAATCCTCTGCAGAGTCTAAATCCTGCCTCTTGCACAGCCTCTTCCGAGGGATCTCTTCAGAAGGGTACTCTTGGGATGTTTCAGAAGAGTGAGGGGTGGCCTGTGGGGCATCCTGAGTCCTAGGGTCTCTGCGTCCCTGTGGATGCAGAGATAAAGAGGCAGACACTGGTGCTCTGAGGGGAGGAATATCAAGACAGGACTGCAGACCTGTCTGTGGAGACAGCACCCTCCTCAACCTCGAAAGCCCCGTGTCCCTGATCCGAGGATATACCTGGATCCGATGAAGCAGAAGGACCCCCCTCAGAACAAAGGACAATGGACCCAAGGCAGAGGTAGGAGCCAAACTCGCCCAGGTTGAGGCCCCAAGAGGCAGTCAGATCCAACAGCTGTCAGTCCAACTTACCTCCTCCCTGGACCCGACTGGAGAGTGTCTGCTCCTAGACTCCTCCAGCTCCGATGGAGCAGAGGATGTTCGACCCATGGTTGGATCCGTGGAACCCGAGGTGGTTCTTGGATCTGACAGTTCCACGAATAGAAACTCCGGTTCTTCTGACTCCGAAGACAGAGGCTGGATCATAGGTGGACATGGAGCAGAGGAGGTGAATGTCGTAGGATCCAAAGCTCTGGGGGTCGAATCCAACAGTAAGTTGGCCAGCACCAGTGTCTGTAGTAATCTCAGTTCCACCCAATCCACGTCATCATCTGAAAGACTCCTGAAGACCGGGTCGAGGGGGTGGGGGATTTTGCTTTTTGAAAAATAGGAGACCTCAAAACAGGTGATACCGGCTCCAAGGTCAGGGACCAGCTCCTTAGTTTGAACTCCACTGGCGCAGAGCAAGAAGGGGTTGCAGCTGATGGGGCCTTGTCTGATTTGGTAACTTTTGGATCCAATGAGGATAATCTGGGTATTTTATATGTCAGATCCAAAGTACTTGTCAGATTTAGCAGAAGGAGACTTGTCTGATTTAGGTGAACCCATGCCTTCTTCCAATGCCTCTGAGAAGGGGCTTCTGAGAAGACCTTTTAGTATCAGCTTATTCTTCATCTCCAGGTAGGCTCTATGATTAAAGGAATGACAGAGCACAACTCCTGGAGATGGACAGCCCCAAGACAATAAACACAAAGGGTGTGTTTATCACTAAGGGGCATATTTTTGCTGCACTTTTTGCATTTCTTAAAATCCATTGGTCTATACTCCTTACCTGATATTATTAAGAATAGCAACAGCAACAAAGGCGTTCTTTTTCTTTTATATTTGCTGGAACCTCTAACTTAAATGGGTCAAGCTACTGAAAAATACAACACACATGGGGAAATAAGACTAAGCCTTCTAACTTAAACGGGCTCTGACACAGAACACACAGGGGGGAAAACTTAGTCCTCTAACTTAAACGGACGATACAATGATACTGCACTAAAGAACAAACAATGAAAAAGAACAACAGGAACACTAGGGATAAAGCCCTCCAACTAAAACGGGCTGATTAATAGTTCTCCAATTTAAACGAACTATAACAGAACAGGACAAGTACAAAAAGTTAGACACCGGGAAGGAATACAAGGCCTAGCGGATAAACGATGGCCAAACTCAGCAAATAAAACAGCTCAACCCGAACGTATCCAGTAATTAGAAACCACTTCGCTATAAAAGCTAAAAACCTAGTTATCCCAATAAAAAACTCGAGTTGTAGGGAAAAATAAATCAAAAAAGATTATACTTAGTCAGAGCTAGCACATGAACACTAGATCTGGGGATGGTTCTAGTGCATAACGGGATAGGGACTTTAGCCATGAGCTGGCAGAGAGTCTCTCAAACTTGTAAATAAAGGAAGAGATGGATCAGATCCGAACCTAATCTATTAAGAATGAAGACGAGATAGAACAACATCACATCTGATATTATAGTGGTTAAGAAAATTTTGGAAGAAATAATCAGCTTTCAGCGGGGAATATTACTTACAGGTGGAGAATGGAACTTGATTTGCAACAGTGAGGCTGTACCAGGGGACCTAGAAGGGAAAATACAAGGTATACTTCTGAAGAAAGTTATGAAAATATTCAGTATGGAAGTTGTGAGTTCGGTGGTTGACAGTTTTTACATACCATTCCCCAAGGTACAACTTGGCTAGACTAGATAGCAAATATATTTCAAAGGAACATATGTGTTTGACTGAAAGCTTCTTCACACAGCCAATAACTATTTCAGATCATGCATTGATAAAAAAAACAATATAAAAACGCAGGGTAATGAAGTAAAAATGAGACACTGGCACTTTTCCACATATCTGTTAGGGGAAGACAGAAATATGTTCAGAAGTTATAGCTTGTGAGTGGGACAAAATAAAAATTAAGTTTAAGAAAAGGGTAGGAATAAAACAGAAAGATATGGTCAAGAAGAAATAAGAATTACTTAAATGGGCTGACAAAGGTTGAAGTACTGCAGAATAAGGGGAATCTCACAGAAAAAGAAGAGGTGCAAATACAGAGTGCGAAAGAGAAAATAATGGAGTATCAGGACAATATGCACAAGTTTAAAAGGATTGCTCTTAAACAACTATTTTCTATAGTAATTCCAGACCACAAAAACAAAAAACATTTAGAACAACTTAGGCAACAGAAAGCAGAAAAGGTTTTTGCCAAACTTAGGGAAGCTATAACAAGAAAAATAACCAGAGATACCTGCAGCGGTATTAGAGATATTTCGGAATTTTTTTTGAAAATCTGTATAAAAGGAGAGAAATATGAAAAAGAAAGCACACAGATGGACATATTTATTGAAGACTTAAATATGCCAAGGTTAGAAATAGATTAAGCAAAACAACAGTTAAGATAGGAGATGGGCTATAAACAGTGATGTATAATTAATCTTCAGGAAAGTCTCCATGAAGAGAGGATATTTTGACGGAAGTTAGGAGGGGAGAAAGTGATGGAGATATGGAAGATTTCGTTTAACAGTATTTTAGAGGAGGTAAAGCACCAACATCTTGGAAGAAAGCTCTGGTGGCTGTATTACCTAAAGACAGTAAGGACCCACCAGACTCCACTTCATATTCACCCATTTCAATTTTGAACCATGATTATAAACTGTGTCTATGCTAGCTAAAAGAATGACACAGGTATTGCCAAAATTGATGGATATAGATCGCTGTGGTTGTGTGTGTGTGTGTGTGTGTGGGGGGGGGGGGGTTACACTGACAACATTAATAGAGTAATGATGATCCAGAGAGAAGCAGAAAGTAAGAAAATACTGGTGGTGTTAGTGGGTTTTGATGCAGAGAAAGCATTTGATAGAGTAAACTGGGATTTTTATGAATAGTCAATGGAAGCATTTGCATTCCCTGATACAATTGGTTAGTTAGAAAGATGGATGAAAGATCAGAGGCAAAAAAATAAGTGGAAGGGTTGCTTTCTGATAAGTTGTTTGAACAGAGGGCAGTGGTGTCCTCCTCCCATCCCCCTTTACTATTTGCTTTATATTTAGAGCCATTGAGGAAAAAAGGGACTCAGAAATCCAGTGATATAATTGGTATAGTAATCAAGAAAAGTTGGCTTTTCCTGCAGATATTATATTGTACCTGATAAATCCAAAAAAGTACATCTCGGTGTTGTGTAACATTTTGAGACAGTTTCAAGTCTTTTCAGGATATAAAATTTAAAATAAAATAAAGGCTATAGCCATAAAGTATGTGCTCACACATGAGATAGTTTGGCAATACCCATATTTATGGGAAAATAAGAAAAAAGTATGGATTACAAAGGCTTCTGTTATGGCAGCTAAGGATATACGGGAAGAGATTAAACAAAAGATAATACAAAAACTGAGAAGTTTTTTTTTTATGGATATGGATAGCGAGATACAAGCAGCAAAATGTTTTTAGTTCCTTAATTTTATATACAGGTTAGGCATTTTTATCAACCAGAGGAGAAGTAACAATAATTAATAAAGAGTTGAAGGAATTTATCTGGGAGGGAAAGAGGGTAAGAGTTGACCCTTCCTATACAGCAAAGTGGTTTAGGACTACCTGACTTGATGGGATATTTTTAGAAATGCACAGTCAAGGTTCACATACATAACACAAGCAGGAGGTTATAATTCAAAATGGAAAGGGATGATGAAAGGAGGCATGAATTTTAAGAAATGGAGTGGTACTTTGGATGCAAATTAAGGAGAACAATAACAACCAAACAACTACCATAAAGTACGGGTACATGAAATAGGCAAGAGGGGCTGGAATTTACTGGAGAAAACTGGCAAAGAAACCAAGGTATTGGGAGCAGGTAACTAGAGAGGGAAAGGCAATAAGAGTGGGATGAGGCCCAAGAAGACGATTAGACTGCAGACTAGAGACTGCCTTTCCCACGAGGATTGACATCAGATTACAGCAAAGAGAAAGGGATAGCAGAATCGTAAGTGAAAGACTTGTTCTGGTAGAGTTTTTAGCTGAATCTAGAATAGAAGCTGCTGTTAAAAATGGATAATTAGTAAGGCATATAAAATATTGCACAACAACTATAAGAATCAGAGGTGATCAGAAAAGCTTGGCAACAGACAATGGAAAAGCAATTTACAAGAGTACAACAGGAGGACATATGTACGACTCCCAAATATGCAACAAAGTTCATAAGGTTTAGGATATCTGAAATGTTTGGATAGGCGTTTTATAACCCAAGCAGACTTTAAAGAATTTTTCCTCAGCCAGATAGCAAATGTTGGAAATATGTCGTTGTGTCTTTCGGCTTTTCCCGGTTAGGGGTCGCCACAGCGGAACTCCGGTCCGCTAATGATTGGCAGTAGATTTTTACGTACCAAGTTGCCAGCTCTGATGCACAACCTTCAACGAAGGTAAGCCCATTCATGCATGTCTCGACACAGAAGACGCTCTAGCTGAGACTCGAACAGGACAACGTCTTACTGTGAGGCGACAACGCTACCGCAGCACCACCACAGGGAAGAAACAGGTAACTGGGAACATATGTTTTGACAGTGAAATGAGTTGGAAGATGATAAAAATTTCCCTAGAGTACTCAATCAGAAACAATGGGTAAGCAAATGGCTGTTAACTACGGGAAGGATTCTTTTGAGCTGGGATACAGGATCTGGATTACCTAGACATAGTAAGGTTTTCTTAACTTTAATTCTGCTGACTTCCCAAAAGTAATTACTACAAAATGGAAATCAAAGTCTAAACCAACTGTATTTGAAGTACTAATTATAATAAAAGAGATACGATAACTATAACAGGGATCTTCAGAAAAGAGAAGGAGCAAATTACATAGCAATAAATGGAAGTTGTGGGGACAATATATGCAGAATAATGTTCAGGAGAAGGAGGAATGAGGCTTAAGGGAAGGCAGAAATTCAGCAATTTATGTAATGTTGGACTGATAATGGTTACAAGAAGAGAAAAGATGTGTGATGTATAATGTAAAACTGGAAAAATGTTAATATGGGTTTTTCTTTTCGGTTAATGTCTTAAGTCATAATTTAATAAAGGTGTTTAAAAATACTGGTCCGGACCATGTTGACCAGCAACAGTTAAGGAAGAGGACACTGAGTTTTAGCAAGCCAAGCTCTCTCTTGTGGAGAGAACAGTTAGCAGGTCTCAAGCAAAGAAAGCAGCTAACAAAACCACTACTCTGTGAAAATGCCAACAGCCAAAGTATAAGCCACTCTGTATCTAGGAGGATAACAGGACGGGACAAAATATTTAAATAGGAGGCAGTTACAGTTCCGTTACAGAGGAAGGCAGAATGTTCAAAAGTGAAATCAAGCCCAAGCTACCTAATACACACAGCTTCACATGGCTACAAGAAAAGGGGACTACAGTCCTTCAGCCAAGACATCCATTAATTGTTACCAATTCTTCCTCAGGCAAAGAACAATACAGCAGACAAAAGAGGCATGGTACACAGGCCCAGAATAACTCTTAACTTTACCAATGATGGTGGCAGCTAATGTACTAAAAGGTAAACAGCAGACCTAATGATTAGCTGGCTGATATAATCTCTTGGTATCCAGTATTTTAGGCACGTTTGTGAATGGCCTTCATTTCTGTAGGACTGACGGAATGAAAAAAAATCCCTCAGTGGTAATATCTTGGTATCCCTACTATCATGCCTCTGTGTAAAGGTAGGGTATACCCTCATGTCACCACATACATAATTTTCCAAAACAATTCAAGCACTGCACCAAGCCAGGTCTACTAGACTCAGCATTCATCAAAAGCTAAGCAATCACTGACACATGCAGGAAATCTGTTTCATTTATTCTATCCTTCCACTCAGACACCTTAGACCTGCACTTCAGAAAATGATGCTCAGCAGCTTGGATTTTAAAGCAAATGAAAGTAAGACAAACACACACAAAATCAGTACAAGGTTAACTGCAGCACAAAAACACAAGAATGCAGTTTCAATAGTAAAGCTCTAAAGATGACCAACAGCTTCAATGGCTGACTAATATGCAGGCATCAGGGGCTTATGCAGTAGACCTGGCACCTGAAGAGCAAGCTGGGAAAGGAAGGACAAAGAGTGCCATAGCTTGTTAACACCACTTCAGAGGAAAGAGTGAAGCTGTCAAGCAAAAAAACACAATGTGGTAGACCCTAAACGTCTGGCCCATGTGCACCAAATTAGTTGATTGAAGTGTATCTGAAGACCATGTTCTAAGACCACACACCATACAGTGATGCCGCTAGGTGTGGGGTTTTTTTACAGTGCATATTTTTAATATTCAGGAGCAGTTTGGGAAGGAGCAACAAAAATGAGAAATTCCTGCCAGCAAAGACAGTCATGTTGTGCTAAACTTTCTAATCCTCCAACATTAATTCCCTTTGGTGGAGCTCATGAGTTTGTACTCTGAACTCCCAGTGGGCGTGGCTTGAACCTTTTAAAAAAATGTAGTGACTGCCTCACACAGTTCAAACAAATGTTCATATCTCTAGAACCACAAACATTACTAGAAAACTGTAAATTGCAAATTCCTTCTTATGTAAAGTAACCTTTACAGAGGCTGCATTCATTTAATTCTGGGTCTTAAACTGGATTTTATAAGTCACAATAACGCAGTAAATATGAATTACTAATGTTATACAAAGGGCTTAAGATGTCGAAGGAACTCAGCAACACACTGCCAGCACCATTTTCTTCATACAGCTTTGAAATTTCATAACAAGCTAAGCAGTTTTGTCTGTGTCACTTAAGATAAATATGCAAATTATTACTGTCCAAATATATATATGTGTATACATATATATGTGTATACATATATATGTGTATACACACATACATATATATATATATATATATATATATATATATATATATATATATATATATATATACACACATATACATACATACACATATACATACAAATGCAGAATATCTATATCTGCACTAAACACAGCAGAAATAGCAATACAGTTTTTGCAACTGTGTAAGCTTTAAGATGAAATATTGTATGTTGCATGGTTTTGGAATTTTTAATGCAAATATAAACAAGCAATTTCTGACACATAACGGGCATCAACAGTATGGAACAGTAGAAACGCCTGGAGGCGTCACTAGGCTGTAACGAGATAAATGTGGTTAACAAAAGAATAACTTCCCCACTCTTCATGGGTGATGTGAAATACTGGGGTATTGGCAGACTAGGAAAAGGATGAAGTTTTTAAGGTATCAGAGTGTGAAAAGTGAAACAGAAATGAAGCACGTTAATTAAGATTACTAACAAGTCTAAAAAGTACATCATTAAAACTTCCTCACAGATGATAGCGATATTCAGTCTGCTACAACAAAATGGTACACTGCAATGAACTTTTAAAAATTATACCTTCATGAAAGGCTTCAGTCTTCCATCACACACACATTCTAATAATCCAAATCTATCTACTTATCATATGTGACTAAGGAAAGCAATCGTGATCAAATATCTTTGTAAATGAACCACAATGTATGCATGACTTAATCTGAAAGATTCCTGCCCTACCACAGAACCGGTTATGGCATGGAAAGCAAGCACATACTCTCCCTGACCAGCAGCACCTGGCACAGGTAACCCTTCACTGCTATTCAGCTGGTTTCCAAACCTGTGTTTTCAGCAGCAGCTGAATACTTTTAAGCCACAATGATCAACTAAAACAGACACATTTAATATCCTCAGGAACCTTATTTTATTGGGTTTCAATCAAGTTCAGACATGAATCCAGAAACATATCATTAGCTCATTCAGTTTAATCAGTGCAGCTGCAAGACATAAAACAGCCTCTGTCACAGGTAGCCAGTGCTTTAAGTCTGCAGAGATTTCAGGCACAAAGCAGAGGGCATATACATTTCAGCTCACCACTCTACACTAAGAATTGACTGCAGATTTTAAAAGTTACAGGAGAAGTAGGAACATTTAAAAATGAGAAAAATTGGAGGCACGCTGCATTCTGTTATAAATATCACAAAGAATTAAGGACACTAAAGTGTAGTATAGGAAATACATGGGTGAAAAGCCCTGCCAGCTCTGAACACTCTACTTGAGGTGTACCAGTACAGAAAGCAATATTTTAAGAATACCAATCTTCAATTCATTTTTTATTTTAGTCTGTTATTGACTAAGTAACATCCATTAGACGCAATGGACCATTTTCAAGGAGAACCCATAGTTTTAGTCAGGTTAACTAATTTACTACCAAGTAGTTTGCAGTTTAGGCTGCAGAAATCAAGTTTGGGTCAACTAAACTCTTTACAGTTTGATGCCACAGGCTATGGCACATTACATTTGGGCATGAAAATTATTAGGCTGTAAATGGCCTCACACTGATAGCACATGCTGGAATCTGGAAGCAAGCCACATAAAATACCTCAACTCAAGTTTGAAATTCCTCCTTTTTATCTCCATTCACTCAAATGCAGCTATCTGGTTAAAGGGGAATGATCAAATCCAGCTCAGCATACTAGCTGAAAATGGTCTGGACAATGTCTTCCACACCATCCCTTTAGAGTGGAAAAATATGTACAAGCTTTGTTCTGAGAATAAGAAGCATGACAAAAAAACACAGAAAAAAATTAACAAAATAACTTATTCAGCAGCTGTGAAGAGGCGCTAACAACCTTTGAAGAGTTATCTGCAGGATACCAGGCAGGTCACATGCTACACAGACATCAAAAGCCCCTGTACAGCAGTGATGCAGAAGCCCAAACAGAACAAAAATGTACTGCATGAAGCAGATGGGAATACATGAAGGGCATTCCACTATCATGCTACAAAAGTCTAGAATATTCCACTCTTTCATCTCTACAGTGATGACAAAATACATCTGCAGCTTATGCCTTAACTACTGCTGAAAATTACAAACATGAAGGAATACAACTGTAAACTGTAATTTATTCACAGCCCATTTGTGACAAACTTGTGTCTTTCGGCTTTTCTCGGTTAGGGGTCGCCACAGCAGAACTCCGGTCCGCTAATGACTGGCAGTAGATTTTTACATGCAGAGTTGCCAGCACTAACGCACAGCCTTCAACGAAGGTACGCCCATTCATGCATGTCTCCACACAGAAGACGCTCTAGCTGAGAATCGAACAGGAAGTCTTACTGTGAGGTGACAACGCTACCGCAGCACCACCACTGTAATTGCTCTTAATTGTCCAGATTTTCACCTCAAATTTTGGTCTGCTCCTCATAAAATGTGGTTTTCTGGTAAATCACTAAGGATTGAAGCTACTAAATAATGGCAGTCATTTGAGTTTCAGACTTTATGTTGTTTAGAAAATGCATGCTAACACAAAGAAGGCTATTAACTTTCTAAATTTATAACAGCGATATTTAAAATCTATCCCTAGTTTTACCTTTGCCCCCCCTCCCCATTACTTTAGGCTGTGTCCAGTTTTCTTGCTCTAAGAGGATGAAGGGTGCATACTGTACCTGCTCTGTACATACTTGCAATTGATATCATTATTCTGTTATATAGCTTGCCTATTTTTAATTTTTACGAAAGCACCATGCTTCATATGGTGCATCTCTATATACCCTCAAAATAATCATTCTATACATTCTGCAAATATGTAATTTCCGTGCGATTCTGCATCCTTTTTACTACTGCTTCTATTAAACTGCTTAGACATTTGTGACATATCTGTACTCCCAAGGCTGAGACTGAAAATGGTCTAAAAGTTTCAGAACATTACTCCAGCCAACAAAAATAAATATATAAACAAATAAATAAAATGAGAAATAGTTGCAAAAATAAAGCTTCAGAGATACTATGTGCCACTGGCATAGGCTGCAGTTTATGGTTACAAGGCAAACAATCTGATATCAGGAATACACAATCGTACTGTGTTTTTAAATGGACTTTAAAGAGCAGTTTCACTTAAGAAATAGAAACATGGGAAGCTGCTGCCTTTCTTGCAACCTTTCCCATTCCATAAATTTTATATATTTTTCAAATGTACTGAAAAACTAATATTAAGAAAGTCAATAATCCCCAACAGACTGGCCACACAATCTTGGTCTAAGATGTCCTAAATGAGAAGGATGAACTACTTTAACTTAAGACCCTCTGTTGTTTGATGTGAAATTGCAGTGGTGAACTGGGCTTTAATCCTTGCACCTGCCAGTGTTGTACTTTATCCCAGGTATTCAAGTGTTAACATTTCAGTCCAGATAACAGTGATATGAACAAAGTGGAAAATGTAATTTTTTTTTTTTTTTTAATTGTGATTTCTCTTGCTTAAAAGTTATGCAGCCTCAGAGTTTAGATATCAGGAGTTTGGATACGGAGCCTCCAAGCTTTTTCAAAAGCGCTGCTGTCCTAGAGTTCTACAAATGTTCAGTTATAGTGCACTTAGTTTGCATGTGTTTAAATGTTTTAGTCATACTATTTTTGTGTCCTGATTTGCAAAGACTATTTTAGTACAGACCCGTTTCTCTTGCATATGTCATCTCTGTGCATTTTTTTATCTCATGATTCATAGCTGCATAGCATGATTATTCTATTAAAGCCACACTATTAAAGCAAATCACAGCTTAAATTTTTTGAGCATCAGTCAACATAATAATGAAACACTACTTATTCCTTCTTTTAAATATAAGCACTCAAGTACACATACACAGTTAAAAGGCATCTCCCCTAAAAAGCCCTCTGTCGTGTACTGCAAAGTGAATGGCCTGCACTACAAATGTGTAGAAAAATGCTGTATTCACTGCTAAGTAAATATCTATGAGTAACTAATCTATCATTTAATAGAAACTCCACTATCACAGAGCTGGAAAGAATTGTTGTACATTTTGTATAACTGGGATCAACTACCTGATGTTACATTTTCAGAGTTTTCAGTTCATACTAGGCAATCAGTTTGCAGACTATTACATGCCTGGTCAAACAGTGACCGAAGGTGAGAATCAAGTTCTGTACCTTGGGTCTCAGAGATAAACACACCTTAACCATTATGCCAACCACCAACCCAGGAGTGGTTCAGTTTTAGAAAGGAAGGGACTATAGTTTTTTCTGCAACCCAGACTGCTTCCACTTTACTCATATTTTCAGAATAAGGTCAGTCTTAATCTACTCCTGCACTAACACATACTGTGAAGTCATCACTAAAGGGATGGTATATGAATGCACTTGTGCATCAGAATGGAGTTCTAATTTTAGCTTACTATTTGAAATGATAAATTAGCATTATGAGCCTATGTAATAACTCAGAGAGAGAGGTCTAGTTTGATACAGTGGTCATTTGGTTTCTGCTGGTGGCCAGGCAGAGTAGAAGGAAAGTCTGTGCAATTAGAAGCAAACTCTTCTTTCTTGGGGTGGTTCAGAACTACTGTTCTGCCTGGTAGGTTCCTGGTTACATTCACAGTGGGGTACATGCTTGGAAGCATACCTGTGCATCCCACATTTCACTGCATACCACACATCTAGCAGATGTGGTACAGCATAACTTGGTAGGGAGTTTTTTCTACCTCAGAGTCAGTCACCCTTTCCTCGTCTCTGCAAGGAATGACAAATGAGCATAGTTGGTATTTAATTCACTTATTCTGTACTTTATAGCTTTCACTGCCTGCAGACCATAACAGCCATCAATGTCCATTCACCTTTCACTACAGGACAATAACTCAGTCAAGGCAAGAGGTCATCCAGGCAGTCTTCAGAGAGGTCTTAACTCAAGCCTCAAATCTTTCTCCAAACGCCTCTGCAATCATTTAAAGGGTAGGTGTGCAGTGACAGCAGTGAATGTATGTCACTTGCTCACACATGTGATGTAAACCACAGACATCAGTGATTCGCTTATAAGCTGGGACTTCCTGGCAAGTCCCCAGTCTTCACTGGTGATGCACTGGCCTTTGCCCTAAAGACTTGCACACCACTCCTACAACCCATAAAAAGGGAACTAGGATAAGTTCATCATTCTACCCCAGCTCCTATAGAGTCTGCAGTGCCAACATTACTGATGCCAAATTAATCGTAGTTAGGTCTTTATGTCTCTATGCCATACAGCCCAAGAGACATGAGGGGGTACTCAAAAGAGATAGTAATCACCAAAAGCCACCAAGGCAGATGCAACAAAAAGGAAATGGCAATTATGAAGATACAATGGCCACCATTAACTAAAAACCTAAGCTAACTAGGCAAAGAACTACTGTTCAGAACTAATTAAACTAAAAAAAAAAGTTATTAAATACAAAATGTTTGTATGCAATAATGACTTCACAAAGTATAATAGCAGGAGGAAGGACAGGAGAAAATCATGGTAAAAACCATACCAGAAGTAGAGGAAACCATGCATAATAAAAAAAAAATCACTTTTCTTCCCTGCTTGAACTGCAGTGGCTATTTAAAACCAGGCAATATGCTTATTTCTTTTTTACATTATAAGAAATAATCTAACTGGCTCTTAAAAGTAAGGTCAATATCTTAAAATCTTCTACCTTCTATGACGCATTCAACCGCACATTTGCTCAAACACCAAACAAGTCTCTTTGGGCAAAAAAAACATGCATTTTGGATTATCAAAAATTCCTCATGATTAAGTGCCCACATCTCTCCTGCCACATCAAATTTTGACCTACACACACACACACAAGTGTGTAAACTTCAAAGGCCATGGCAGGGAACAAGCTTTTTGTCATTTGTTGTCAACTACCCTGATGGTTTGGAAATGTGATATGACAATTTTCGCAGTAGAAATTTTTAATAAATAAAACACATTGTTCTTCATATAATGGGAATCTGACACGCCGATCAAGCAGTTTACACAGAGCAGCTTAGAATTACTACATGCATTATTAATACATTTCAATGATTCAGAGCCTGTGATTTCCAGCTCAGTGGGAGCAGTCTCTCTCCACTTGCTGGAAGTCTGCAGATTTGTTACTTCCTCTCTCCATGGTAAGTGTGCAGAAAAAACATTGCAGCTCTGCACACTTACTGCAAATTAAACTGAACTCGCCATACTCTAGGCTGCCAGCCTATAATTACAATAAGTAAGCAATCATAGGCAAAAGACTTTCTTTGCACCAAACTTGAATACTGCACTACGTCCCACCACTGAAGGCACCAGAGTGTTAATCCACTTTACAGAAGTAATTAAAAATTCTGAAATATCTAACAATTAATAGCCCATGTACTTGTAGAAACTTGGAATTCCTTTCCTGCATGTCATTACTAGCATAAGGTCAACGTGTCCATCCATCCACAACTCTTTTTTCCCCATTTTTGCACATGGGGTTGGGGTGTCACTGCAACAGTGACAATCATCTAGTTAAGATTTACACTACTGGGTGGCTAGCCCTGTCTCTGTTCTTCCACCAACACATACTCGCACCTATGGCCAATTTACAGTGTCCAATCCACATCCATTGCATATCCAGAGCACCTGGAAGAAACCCACTGTAATACAGTGAGGACATACAGACTCTGCATAGAAGGCACCCCCCAGCCGAGAATCGAACTGGGTAACCTCTTACTATGAGGTGCTGCCCCAAAATTAAACAATCAGAAGCCTTCAGAACTGGGGACGACCATATCCTTTTCCTTCTAATAGCATTAACATCTTTAGTACTACCTGTAAAATGAAAATAATTAAATGCTCTTAGCCCCTTCTCATTACAATACCATAAGCAACTTGTTTAATTTTTGAAAAAGGACTCACCTTTTCAATGTTATAGGAATATAAAAATATCTCCAGCTATTAATATATTACAGTAGGATTCATATTTTACATATCTGACATGACTAAAAAGTCTGTGAATGCTAAATCACTGGAAACATAATGCAGCTGGCAAACCCAGTTTTCCCCTGTTCTGTTAAAAGTAGGTACAGTTCTCGAGAAAGGGTTGCGTCAAAAAAGGTTTGGCAGACTATCACACATCACTACCCTGAATAGAATTTTTTTTTGTCATAGCCTATAGCAAACAAAGAAAATAACTGCCATACATAACATTGCTGTAAATACATATGACCATGTGATAAGAATGTGGTAAACAGTGGCATAATGGTTAAGGTGTTTATCTCAGAAGCATGGCTAGGCTTAAAAGGCCTCCTGGAGTCAAGAACCTGTGAACACATGCAATTATTACCAACATCAAATATGATTTTCACGGGGTGGGTTTGGCATAATGGTTAAGGACAGCACTTCAATCACAACATACAAGGTTCAATTCTGACTACGTTTAAAATGGCCCTTCAGAGCAGTTAGCCTAGTATTCACCTATGAAAATATAATTACTGAACAACTTCAGAACTACTAGAATTTTATATCATAACATAAGTTGAACTTTGAAGATGATTATTACAAAATGCAATGATACACAAATGGCACAGAAAAGGCCAAATTAATACTGGGCAATATACTAGCTTCTAGCAGTATATGGGCACAAATGCACATACAAAAATCACATTTATCCTTGCTGGCAATAGACAGCATTACAATTCACTAGAACATGTTTTGGAGATATGCAGAGAAACTGCAATGCCCAAAAAATCTAAGAGGGACAGGAGAAACACATGCAACGCTGCACAGAAGGTACTCCAGGTGAGAATCAAAAAGGAGAAAGTACAGTTTTGTACCTACCATAAATGTAGATGTCCAATAGGTATGCATCTGCAGTCATCACATATGGGTTGTCCTGCCTCAGGCAGCCCTTCGGTCGGCTGGATTCCAAAGTCTGGGTCCGGCGTCGGCTGATGTCGCCCTTTCCCCGACGTCAGAGCGCCTGGGGTATAAAAGCATCAGCCGATGCCATCTTCCTCAGTTTTTCTTGCCCCAGATGCCAGGTGCCCTCTAGGAAGGCTAAATTTGGAAAAATGCAATAAAAATCCAAACATTTGCAAATATATATATATATATATATATATATATATATATATATAAACAAATACACCATAATAGATCCCCCAGCTAGCTAATAGAGAGGTAAGCACCCTAGGAGTACCACAGAGGGGAAGGAGGGAGGGTAAACCTGACTGCAGATGCATACCTATCGGACATCTACATTTATGGTAGGTACAAAACTGTACTATGTCCTTCAAGGATGCATCTGCAGTCATCACATATGGGTAGAATACCATAGCCAATCTGGGGGTGGAGGTACTAGGAAAAGGATGGTGTAGCTAAGATACCCTGCAGGACAGCCGTAGCAAAGCCTGCTCTGGATCTGGAATATAAAGGTAAATTGTAATGCTTGGCAAATGTATGCACGGAGCTCCATGTGGCAGCTTCTAAAATGTCTTTGTAGCCACCCCTCTTAAGAAGGCTGTGGAGGTGGCTGTGGCTCTCGTAGAATGAGGTCTAATGTTAGCTGGTACAGTCTTTCCATGAAATGAGTAACAAAAGCGCATGCAATTTCCTATCCATTTTGAAATTGTCTGTTTGGAAATTGCTTTTCCTTGAGTACCAGCAGCATATGCTACCAGCAGCTGGTCAGTTTTTCTGAAACCTTTAGTTCTGTCCAAGTAGTAGCGCAACTGTCTGTGAATGTCCAGGGTGTGCAGCAGTTTCTCCCCTTTGTTTTGTGGATTTGGGAAGAAGGTAGGCAAATGAATGGCTTGATTCAATGAAACCCTGGATACCACCTTTGGCATAAAAGTAGGATTAGTTCTTAATGAAACTCTATCCTGATGGAAAATAATAAATGGCTGAACTGCCATCAGGGCCTGCAATTCCGAAACTCTTCTTGCTGAGGTTATTGCCAGGAGGAAAGCAGTCTTCCATGAGAGGTACTGTAGATCTGCAGATGCTGCTGGTTCAAATGGAGGCAGTGTTAGTTTTTCCAACACGTACTTAAGGTCCCAGGCAGGTAGAGGTGGTTTCCTAGGAGGTTTGAGGTTTTTGATTCCTCTTAGAAACTGTCTTAGGAGAGGATGAGAAAAGACAGGAGGATCAGTATTGTACTCTGCTGAAATTGCTGAAGCATGAAACTTAATAGAAGAGTAAGACAGTCCATTGTGGAACATTTCTGCCAAATATTCCAGGATATGTGCCATGTTCATCATTGTCGCATCTAGGCCCTTTGTGGTGTTCCAGATGAGAAATCTTTTCCACTTTGCTGAATATGCCTTCCTTGTGGAAGGGCGGCGAGCTTCCAGAATAATATTCTTTACTCTCTGGGATAGCTTATCCTGAGGAGGAGTCAAGGTATTCTCCACGCTGTTAGTTGCAATGTTTTCAGGTTGGAATGTAGAGTTTTGTATCTGTGCTGTGTCAGTAGAAGTGGCCATAGAGGTAGGGGCCATGGCTTCGTACGTGACATGCTCCTTAGCAGTGGGTACCAGTGTTGTCTTAGCCAGTCCGGAGCTATCAGGATCACTTTTGGCTGCTCTGCCCTGATCTTCAGTAACACCTTGGTCATTAATGGAACAGGAGGAAATGCATACACTGTCAGATTTCTCCAGCTGAAAGAGAGAGCGTCCACTTTCCACGCTTGTGGGTGGTATGTCCTTGAGCAGAATTTCTTTAGTTGATAATTGTGGGGGGATGCTAATAGATCTATGTCCAGGCTCCCCCAAGATTGAGTTATCTGTTGGAAAATGTCTGGGTGCAGCATCCATTAGTGTGCATCCATGATATTTCTGCTTAAGCTGTCCGCCAGTGTATTGTCCTTCCCTGGCACAAACTGAGCTTGTAGCTGTATATTGAGTTTCAAGGAAAGATCCCATAGATTCATTGCCAGTCTGCACAGAGGGTAAGAATGGGTACCTCCTTGCTTGTTTATGTACCACATAACTGTGGTGTTGTCTGTCCTTATTAGTAGATGGCCTTGATGCAGAAAGAGTTTGAAGGCCTCGATTGCATGTATCACTGCTAGCATTTCTTTTTGATTTATGTGCATGCGTAGCTCTTTTCATGACCACTGTCCTTGGATACCTCTGCCCTCCATGTGTGCTCCCCAACCTAGGTCTGAAGCATCTGTTGTAATAGTTTGGGAGGTTTTTGGCTTTGTGAAGGGCAGCCCTCTGTTGGACTGGCTGGCCTGAGCCCACTACAGAAATTCCTTGTGAAGGCATGGAATGAGTGGGATTAAAGTTTCCAAACTGTGACTGTGCTGAGTCCATAAACTCCTTAGGTACCACTGTAGCTTTCTCATATGCAGCCTTGCTTGTGGAATCAAAAGAATACAGGATGCTATGTAACCCAGGGCCTGCAGGATTTTCCTTGCAGTCAGCTGAGTTTGTCTTGTCAGATTCTTGAAGTAATCTGGTAGTTGACTTTGTTTTTCTTCTGTGAGATAAGCCATTTGGGTGGTTGTATCTAGGTCCGCACCCAAGATAAGCCAAAGGGCAATGCTGAGAATTGATAATGCTCTGACCCTGCAAGAAATCTGAGGTATCTTCTGCAACTTTGTCTGATAGGGACATGCAGGTATAAACCCACAAAGCAAGAACTGAATCAAATAAACCGAAGTGTCCCACAAGCAGATACCAGCGTAACTCTACTCACAGGGTACAATCACCTTAATGTTAGTATTCACTCTGGAACAACGTTGTGCAGCAACAATGAAGGCTTCAAAAGTTAGTTTGGATCCTTTATTTAGGAAATAAAGACAGAACACCTCCGACTTCCAGCAAGTGCTTTCGCCTGGTTGTACCAGGCTTTCTCAAGTTGATTTACACAAGAAATTCTCATCACTTTTATATTTTAAAAATTGGTCATGTGCTGTAATTAGCAGTTGCTGATTAAAGTAATTAAGTCAATCTTGTTCTAGTGCAAAGACATGACTTAAAAAATGCCAGTGTGTGCTTGTTTGTTTAAAATTACAAAAGTAGGTTATATAAACATATATTCACATTTCACATTAAAATCAGATATCATAAAAATGCTCATTCAATTGTATATTAAAAGTGGATAAAACCATTACTGAAATAAACATAAAATACAACATCTTGAACATAGATTTTGCGTATATGTATATACAAAAAATACTAAGAGTCAAAAACTGTTCATAAAATAATGAAGTTGATAGGCTGATGTTAATTATATTTGTGAAATAGTGGGAGAAAAGGGGTAACCCTAGAGCTATGAGGTTGGCCATATGGGAATAAATGTGAATCCAGTAAATAAAACTAAAACAGGGACCCATAGAAACCCCTTTGTAAATACAGTTACCACAATTTATCTCTACTCATTTTTAGCACGCTAGTAAGGCTTATACTGTCATTCAGCCCCGGGGGCTGAGTAGCATTTAGCTTGATCTGCCAAATGAGTTCTCTGTTCTCTAACCGTGTTTCCCAATCCCCGCCCCTGGGGTCCTGGGTAACCTGCTCTATCACAAAAAACTTTAGTTTCATGTTCGGACAGCCCAAAAGATGTTTATAAAAGGCATTAGTATCTCTTTTTCTTTCTATATCGTTCAGGTGCTCATAAATCCGCCTTTTGAGCATCCTCTCTGTCTTCCCTATATAAAAACTGTCACAGGATAAGCAGGCTCCCAAGTATACCACCCCTTTGGTTGTACAGGTGTAACGACCATGGGAATTCAAATAAAACCTTCTAGCAGCTAAATAATGACTTTCTTCTTCTATGATGTATGGGCACTGGTTACAAGCACCACATTTATATGTGCCTAATTTCTTTGGAATTAACCCTGCAATTCTGGAATCGTTGTTTTCCTTTTTACTTTCAAATAACCCCTTTAGGTTAGTGTCTCTTTTCCTGGTAAAAGCCACTTTTCTCTGGTAGAAACTGGTGAATATCATTATGTGAAGCTAAAATAGGCCAAAAAGTGTTAATGGTGTTTTATTAAATAATTTCATTTACTTTAATGGGGAGATTTTTAAACAGAAGAAAGGAGTGGCGATGGGCACTTCATGCGCATCATCTTACGCTAACATTGTCCTTTACAGATGGGAAAAGGTGTTTATTCACACCACAGAATGGAAAGAACATATTTTATTTTATAAGCGTTACCTTGATGATATATGTATCCTGTGGAAAGGTAGTAAGGAAAGGTTTATGGATTTCTTTACCTACTTGAATTCGACCACTGCATTTTTGGCTTTTACACATGAAATCAGTGATTTCTCCTTACACTATTTGGACATTTTGCTTACCAAAGACATTGAAGCAGGTTGTTTTCAAACTTGTATATACAGAAAGAATACATACTCCAACACCTTTCTACATTATGATAGCGGGCATCCACATTACACAAAGAGAGGAATAATAAAGGGGCAATTTATAAGAGCCTCGAGGATGTCTAGCACAATGGAACTTTTCCTGCGGGAAATAAGTATATTAGAAGACATGTTCTTGCAAAGAGGATATCCCCACTCTTTGGTAAAAGCATTAGCATCCGAAATAGAGAAAAGAGATTCTTTATATCCCCCCCTTTTAGGAAAAGAATTGTTTACAACACAATCCAACATAAATCAGAGGAGTGTATCATTAAAAAATAACTTTGTTTACACATACAATAGAGATTCGAGTTTGGTGGAAAACACCATTAACACTTTTTGGCCTATTTTAGCTTCACATAATGATATTCACCAGTTTCTACCAGAGAAAGTGGCTTTTACCAGGAAAAGAGACATTAACCTAAAGGGGTTATTTGAAAGTAAAAAGGGAAACAACAATTCCAGAATTGCAGGGTTAATTCCAAAGAAATTAGGCACATATAAATGTGGTGCTTGTAACCAGTGCCCATACATCATAGAAGAAGAAAGTCATTATTTAGCTGCTAGAAGGTTTTATTTGAATCCCCATGGTCGTTACACCTGTACAACCAAAGGGGTGGTATACTTGGGAGCCTGCTTATCCTGTGACAGTTTTTATATAGGGAAGACAGAGAGGATGCTCAAAAGGCGGATTTATGAGCACCTGAACGATATAGAAAGAAAAAGAGATACTAATGCCTTTTATAAACATCTTTTGGGCTGTCCGAACATGAAACTAAAGTTTTTTGTGATAGAGCAGGTTACCCAGGACCCCAGGGGCGGGGATTGGGAAACAGGGTTAGAGAACCGAGAACTCATTTGGCAGATCAAGCTAAATGCTACTCAGCCCCCGGGGCTGACAGTATAAGCCTTACTAGCGTGCTAAAAATGAATAGAGATAAATTGTGGTAACTGTATTTACAAAGGGGTTTCTATGGGTCCCTGTTTTAGTTTTATGTACTAGATTCACATTTATTCCCATATGGCCAACCTCATAGCTCTAGGGTTACCCCTTTTCTCCCACTATTTCACAAATATAATTAACATCAGTCTATCAACTTCATTATTTTATGAACAGTTTTTAAAAGTTTTTGACTCTTAGTATTTTTTGTATATACATATACGCAAAATCTATGTTCAAGATGTTGTATTTTATGTTTATTTCAGTAATGGTTTTATCCACTTTTAATATACAATTGAATGAACATTTTTATGATATCGGATTTTAATGTGAAATGTGAATATATGTTTATATAACCTACGTTTGTAATTTTAAACAAACAAGCACACAGTGGCATTATTTTAAGTCATGGACATGCAGGTATGCCTCCTTGAGGTCTAGAGTAACCAGCCAAGACCCTTGCCCAGCATGGGAAGGAGTTGCTGTAGAGTCAGCATTTTGAATTTTGGCACAATGAGATAAGTATTCAGTACGGACAAGTCGAGAATAGGTCTCCATTGATGCTCTTTTCTTGGAACAAGGAATAGTCTGGAGTAAAATCCTTGGCCTTGTTCTGAAATAGGAACTTTTTCTATGGCTTTCATTTGTAGTAAGTTTGAGATTTGTTTCAAAGCCTCTGTCCTTTGATTTGGTGGCAGACCTGGTTTGCTTTTTCTTTTTGGCAATGTGTGGAAATGGAACCTGTATCCGTTGTCTATTATTTGGAGTGTCCATTTGTCTCTTGTAATGTTGTGCCAATTTCTTGAGAATAAAGAAAGCTTTCCGCCCAAAGGTGCTTCTAATTGAGCCCTGGTTGGCGGAGTCAAAGCAGAGTCATTGAGTTTGCCCTTGTGTAGCAGTTGCAGATCCTGAACTGCCTGTCTGGATTGGAGGTTGCCACTGACGCCTCTGTAGGAGCCCCTAGCTTGGCCTCTACCTCTGGCACGCCTGTTTCTGCCCCTTTGAAATCTTTCTGTGTCCGGAAAGGACCAATTCTTGGAAGGCCAGTTTCTGCTGAATCTAGGTGGTTGGACTTGAAGAAAATCCTTAACTGTTTGTACAGATTTTGCCTTTTCCTCAAATTTCTTTAGGACGTCTTGAGCAGTGGAACCAAACAACTTTTGCTTTTCCAGTGGAGCATCCAAAAGCTTAGCTTTAACATGTTCTGGCAGAGATTGCTCCTTCAGCCAAGCATGGCTGCGTATGACGACACCTGTCATTGCTGACCTACATGAAGCTTCCAATGCATCATAACCACACTGCAAGAAATAGTTGCTAACCTGCTGGGGAATTATGTACCAGATCCTGAAGGGATTTACGGTCAAGGGGTTCAGAAGAAGACAATTTCTTATGCATTTCTTCTAACAAATACTCTTGATACTGTATCATGTGAAATTGACAATTTAATGCTCTCATAGCAAGAGTGGCAGAAATATACACTTTTTTACCCC
>NC_056738.1:525234208-525291708 GCF_019279795.1 Protopterus annectens | reverse complement strand
TCCCAGATAGAAAAAGCATTGACAAGAATTCCAGAACTGAATCCATCAGGGATGTATAAGGATCAATACCTCTAGTATGAGCCCAGATGGAAAACCTTTTCCATTTGCTAGAGTAAATATTTCTAGTGGATGGCTTATGGGAGGAAGACAGAATACGGACCACCTCCAGTGAAAAATTATGACGTTTGAAAAGCGATGGAAGTGGAGTAGCCAGGCTGTGGAACTGTTCCAACATGTGTGTCAGTAAATCTGGTAGAGGGTCCAGAATCCAAGGAGTGTCCACAACGTATGGTTGAAGAAAGGGAAACCATACTTGATGAGGCCAATGTGAGGCAATCAGAATCATCCTGCTTCTCAAGGATTGAGCTTTCTGAATCACCCTTGAGAGAAGGGGAAACTGGGGGAAAGCATAAAGCAGACCGGAGGGCCAATCGTGAACCAGAGCATCCCTGGGTGATTCCCCCTGTGGGGGGGGATCAGCGTGAAGTAGTTGCTGCATTTCACATTGAGAGGGCTGGCAAACAGGTCGCAGCAAGGCTGACCCCACCTGCTGAAGATTCGTTCTGCAACCAGGCGATTCAGGGACCACTCATAAGGCATAAGTATTGCTCTGCTTAGCCTGTCCACTATTACATTGGACTTCCCCAGAATGTGCGTCGCCACCAGAACCCGTTGGGAAGCTATTGCCCAATTCCACACTTGCATAGCCTCTCTGCATAGGGGGTATGATCATGTTCCCCCTTGCTGGTTGAGATACCACACTACTGACATGTTGTCTAAGTGTATCGCAATAGTCCCTAGAGGAAGAACTTCCTGAAGTGCCCGCAATACAAGAAGCGCTGCTCTCATCTCTAGGACATTTATATGCGAATGTATCTCATGTTCTTGCCACGTGCCTTGGACTGTCCTGCCAAGATAATGCCCCCCCCCCCCCAATCTGGGAGGCACCCGTGGTCACCGTGGCAACGGGGACAGGAGGAACGAAGGGCTTTCCCCCGTTCAAATTGTTGGTGCACAGCCACTAATGGAGGTAATGCTTGCACCTGTCTGTGATTAAGATGGGATGAGATAGTGGGAGTCTTTGTAGAGACCACTGGACAAAGAGGAGCCACTGAAGAAGTCTCATGTGTAATCTCACTAAAGGGACTAACATGATAGTCGCCGCCATGGTCCCTAGGAGTTGTAGAACCAATCTTGCCTGCGCTTGTCTGAGTGGCATCAGTATATGAATTTGTCGTTGCAATACCGTGATCCTTTCTTGTGGTAGGAATGCTCGCATTTGAATGGTGTCCAGCTCTGCTCCTATAAAGGTGACACACTGTGAGGGCAATACGGCAGATTTTTCCCAGTTTATCGTTATGCCCATTTGGTGACATAGACTGATGGTAGCGTCCCTTGTCTGAACTAGTTGATGCCTGGTGGGGGGCGGTAAAGAGCCAGTCATCCAGGTACGGAAACACCTGGAATCCGTGACGTCTCAAGTGAGCTGTCACCACTGACATACATTTGGTGAACACCCTGGGGGCTGTGGTGAGACCAAAGGGCAGGGCTCGAAACTGGAAGTGACTGGCTCCCAGCCGGAAGCGTAGGTGACTCCTGGATGCTTTGTCCATTTTGATATGGTAAGCATCCTTGAGATCGATGGAGCACATCCAAACTTCCTCTCCCAACAATGGGAGAATTGACTGTAGAGTGACCATATGGAACTTGGACTTATGTAATTGCTGAGTTGACTGAGATCTAGTATGGGTCTCACGTCCCCTGTCCTTTTCGGCGCCAAAAAGAATCTTGAGTAAGTCCCTAATCCGATTTAGTCTGAGGGGACTGGATGGATGGCTCTTTTCCAGCAGCTGAGACACCTCTGAGGCTGCTTGATCCCTTTGACTGGGTGGAACGTCTGGGATTTTTCTTATTGGCGGGGGTATTGAAGAGAATGGGATGAGGTAACCTCCGGAAACTATACTTAGTACCCATTGATCCTGGGTGATGCTCTACCAAGCTTCCTGGTATAAGGAAATTCGACCCCCTGACTGGCTCTGGATAAGCGCAGCCGGGCACACCATCAGAAATGAGAGTATGGAGAGCCACGAAAGAAGTTGCGGTCTCCCGAATTGTGGGGGCCCCCTCTGCCTCTAGGGCGACGTCTCCCTGAGTAACCCCCCCTCCCCTGCCTCTGGAGGGGGATTCGCCTTGTGCGGCAGGAAAAAAACTCTGATTTCTTGAACCACATCTCCCCTCCCCACCCGCTGAGCCTTGGGATAAGGCCTAGAAGGAAGGAAAAAACGGACCCCAACGGCAGACAGGGTCTTTCCCCCTCTTGCTCGCACCTGGTGAGGGTGTCTTTCACTTTGGACCCAAACAAGGTGGAACCATCAAATGGGGCGTCAGTGAAGGAAGACTTGAAGGCCTCCACGAAGTGACACAGGCGTAGCTAGGCTTGCCTTCTAAGGGTGACCCCTGAGCTCACCGCCCTACTCGCTCCCTCGGCTGCATATGAGATGAGCCGCATGGATGAGTTAGTGATGTAGTTGAGGGTAGAAACCTGTGCGTTAACAGTCTGAGCGACCGCCTCAGGTAGGTTACCCGCAAGAGTATCTCCCAGTTCTTTGAGGAGATCTCTCTGTAGCCAAGTGATGTGAGATAAATAATTCAGCGACCGTAAAGTGAAGGTTGAAGATAGGGTACACTTCCCATACCGGTCCATGGCCCTAGACTCCTTGTTAGGAGGATGGACCGATGAGGAAGATTCTGCAACTTCCTTCTGGGTGGCTGTCACCACCACCATGGCATCTACCGGGACTCCTTTCGATAGAAACTCTTTTCCCTGGGGTGTGGACAGGAATTTGTTGGGATGCCTAGGCATGGGCTCCACAGAATCAGGATTTTCCCACACTCTTCGACAAATGAGGTCAAGCAATTCGAAGGGTGGAGACACCCAGGAGGCAGAAGGTTGAGCGCCAAAAGCCTTAAGGGATACTGACTCCTCCTTGGAAGGAGTTTTGGAAGGCCAGCCTCCTCTTTGTTTCAGTATCTCCAGGATATCAGAGAAGGAAACATCAGAGGAAGACTTGGGGGACCCTTCCAATTCCTCGAGGTGAGAGACTCATCCTGGGAGTCTATACGCTTCCTCTTGCACAATTTCTTTCTAGGAGGCTCCTCAGGCAAAGTCTCTGGGAGAACCTCAGAAGGTTAGGGACCACTCATGGGGGTGTCCTTAGGGCCTGGCGTTCTACTGTCCAAGGATAGGCGAGTGTCAGAGGCTCTCGCCGGGGTGGTGGGAGATGGAATGACCGACCCGGGTGATGTAGCTGACGATCTTGCCAGCGCGCTCCGCATGGCCTCGAAGGCAGTTCCTCCCGGGTCCGAGAACCGATCGGCCTCAGAGGCCACGACCGGGACTGGGGTCCTGCGAGCCGATGCATGGAGTGGGAGACTCAACCTATAGCTGTTCCGAAGTATCCCCTTGGGCCCGACCGAAGAGACCCGAGTGTCGAACCCTGTGGACGGAACTGACATGGTTGGAGCTGAAGTCGGCACAGATGGACCCAAAGGAGGTATCGGAGCCGGCGCAGGAACATCACTCTGAGCAGAGCATACCGGCTCCGATGGTAAGATGTGCTCGGAGGAGGAATCATTGAAACAGTCATGGTAACTGGCTCCGGAGCAGAGTGGGTCGGAGCCGAAAACAATTTGGCCAACACCGGCGACTGCAGGAGCCTCTGCACTACCCTGTCAACATCCAAATCAGAAAGCCTGGAGGATTTGGAGGATCGATGGAGACTGGGATCTCTTGTCCGGTGAACCAAGCCTGACACTGGGCAATCGGCTCCAAAATGGGCTCAAGGATAATTGCAGCCAAAGCCGATTCGGTTAATACAGATACCTCCTTCTGCGGCCCCGAAGACAGTGGAGCCGAGGAGGTAGAGTCCAAAACAGTAATCTTCTCCGGAGGCTCCGAAGTGGCAGATGGAGCCGGAGACCTTTTCTTGGACTTAGAAGCTTTAGACTTAGTACTAGAAGCCGAATCAATAGCTTCCTCAAAAGATGGTTTTAAAAGTCCCTTTAATATTAACTTGTTTTTTTCTCCCCTGGAGCTCCCTAGGACTGAACGCGTGGCAAAAGCTATATGACTCCTGTAAATGGATGGCTCCGAGGCAGTAGACACACAAAGAATGCCCATCCGTGATGGGCATTTTATATCTACATTTGGAACATTTCTTAAAGCCAGAAGGCTTATGTTCCTTCTGATCTTCGGACATTTTACAAAGAACGGTAAAGGAGACCTAGATGCAATTCACAAAAAAAGGCATGAAACACCAAACAATTTTGAACACCAGATAAAAAACCAACTAGGCACACTGAGAACCTCTAACCGAAACGGTTCACACAAATTAGACACACCAGGAAAAGCAGTACTAGCCACACACACAAGAACCTCTAATTGAAATGGTTCTTCAGGGTATAACACAGGAAACACAAAGACCAAAGGTTAATCCAACGACAGAGGGGAGGACTTGGTCCTCTAACTAAAATGGGCCTAGCCTGCTGGAACAGGAGGGATACCAAACAACTAACACACAAACACTGAACACACACACATAAAATTAGCGATTAGCAAGAATTGCTATTAAAATAGCTTTTGGGTCTGAACAACTTTCTCAAAGAGAAATAGTAAAAAAGGAGGGTACTTAGCCACAGCCAAGCGAGACCACGTCCGAGCTATACAAGCGGCAAACGAGATCTGGGGATAGGGAGCAGTGCACCATGGGATACCCTCAGCCCAGCCAATGAGAGACTTTGAGGCTAGTAAAAATCGGCCAAGTTGGAGCAGATATTCAGCTCCGAACCCACGGGTAAGAATGTAGGCGAGATAGGACTACATAACATCTGAAGTTATTACCCAGCCAATGAGAGACTTTGAGCTAGTAAAAATCGGCGAGTTGGAGCAGATATTCGACTCCGAACACACGGGTAAGAATGTAGGCAAGATAGGACTACATAGCATCTGAAGTTATTACATGGAAGATTTACATTGTACATTCTGGTGTTACAGAGTTAGCCCATCACTCTAGGAAGACATTATAGTGAAAGGTGTAATACCAAAGCCTAACATCCCATTAATAAAACATGAATTGCAGAGGCATGCCACAAAAACAAGGAACTCATTGCAAAAATTATGATGAATAAACAAACCAAGCCTCAGAAATTAATGAAATGCAGCACGCTAAAGTTCTAGACCATAATACCGCCTCATCCAACCTTACAGCATTAATTTTGTGTCCCCAGAAAGGCTTCAAAATGTTTCTGCCACAGCCAACCCTCCCCAGACCCTGCAATTCCAGGCTAGATATACCAAAAAAGGTGCAACTCACTACAAATTTTTACTTCTACTACCCAACTCTAACTTGCTCTTGAAGCTCACTATGTATTTGAATGTCTATTACCTTTCTACTGTTACAGCAATCTATTTTTCTTTAAATGGGGGGCCAAGTGTGTGGAGCTACTTTGCTGTTGCTAAGGGATAAAAGGGCAAAGTAAGTCTACAGAGTTTAATCCAGTGTCATGCATAAACACAGCTTCATATTCAAAAAGTAAGAACATTCATACTAAAAGTATACTTGTCATACAGCATCTCTAGCCCTAAACATTTTGTAGCACTAATTGAGGATTTGCTTAACTTGTGTCTGACACCTTTAACCTCATAAGCAATGCAGAGCCACACATCTGCACAGTAGCAGAGGTATAATAAACATAAATGACTGAGACCACTATCTATCACTAATAATTTATGCTGAGCTTGAATAAACCCACAAACAATTATCTACTGTAGTACTCTGGGTAGTTATCTATCACTAGAGACAAGAAGTACCGCATAAGCTCTCCAACTCCTGGTCAGAATAATCACTAGTAGAACTGTTCTGTAAACAGTATGCCATACATATAAGACACTACCAAGATTCAGAAAAAGGCTAACATTCTAATAACTGGCACCATGTAGTAGTATATAGTGCTACTAACTACGAAAATGTAGTATATGCAACACTTTTGCAATACAAACTCGTGAGGCTAAATGCATTACTTGACTACAAGGCTACAAACCTTCTCCTACCTTTAGTTCAATATTTTGCACCTAAATTAACACTTTATACCATGATGCATCCAACAATTCTGAGCACAAGCAATGATCCTTGGCACTGGATTTGGATGTAGACTTTTTTTTTAAACCGGGTAAATCATAGACCAAGCTTCTGCTCATGAGTTGGGTACTGAAATAGTGAAAGAACAGATTCAACATATTCTAAGCAAACTACTGGCAATACCCACCTCACATCAGGCTCTACCTTACAAGGACACGTTTCCTCATGCTACATCCCCTTGTCATAATCACCAGGTCCCATCTCAGCAAATAAACAATATAAAACAGGACAAGAACTGTAACACCCTTACCAGAATAAATGTTTAGATACATGTATGCAAGTTGGGTGGGAAAATCATGGTGCTATTGCACCTGCATATCATCCTTTAACAAGTGATATGGTTAGTCCCTTCTTTGACTATCATGTATTATAGTTGGTCCCTCACATCTCTCTCTCTCTCTGGGGCACATCTCCTATAGCAGGGTCTTAACAGAAGAACAGACTAGTAAACCTTCTTTACAAAGGCAAGAGGAGGAAACCAATGTGAAAACAGTCAGGATTAAAGAAATTCCCAAGGGGCATTTCTGTCAAAGCAAGGCTTTACCGTAGAAATCAAACCTAGCCTGTAATGACAGATACATGGATACAAATTCAAGTAGCAAACACTCAACTGCCCTAGGTAAAGGCTTACCTAACATACTTACTGTACATGGAAATTTACTTCTCAAACTAATTAAGATGCGTTACAAAACCTTTTGCCCAAAGATCTATTGAGATTTATTCTAAATTCTTCAAAGCAGTCTGCAAAGATTCAGACAATGGAGAACTTTTCCCCATAAGTTTTAAAGACTGTACAAATTGCACACAGGTGAAATGATTCATGTTAGCAGTATTTAGCAAGAAATATGAAACTGATGTAGCTCTTTGTGAAAATAATAAAATAAAAGGTGCTGTCAAGCACAAAGCTCATAGTTCCATAACACACCTAGCTGAGGTTAGGATCAAAAATTTACAGCCTTATGAAACAGGGATTTTAAATCACAAGCACAGGAGGTTCAAAGGGTTAATAATTATGTTAATCCACAATGAAACCTAGATCGAAGTTGAAACTGGATTATATAATGGGGGGGCAAGGGTCAAAAGAAAGAAAGAAAAACCTCCCTGTAGAAAGGCGGCATGCCACTTATGAAGTGATAACCAGAGCAGACTTTTGGCCAAAAAACAGGTAAAACAATTTCTGTTTAAAAGAAATTTTGGATTTGTTTTCAGAAGTGGGAGGCACACGAGGCAATGCCCCTCTCACTCAAGTGCTGACATAACGAACTCCGTGGTTACTGCACCTTAGAAATAGGAGGCACTCATATGCAGCACCACCACTCTCTACAGTACCTCTTTGCTTGTCTTGTCAAAAATTACAAGTTGTGCACAATAACTAAGAAACTGGACAACACCAATACGAAATGGCCTACATGTGCTCTTCTCTTGCCTGAAGTAAATTGCTCCAACATGCAAATTAGAAATGGATGCTGTTTTAACTGTGAGTAGCATAATGCAAACCTGACCTTAAGTGTTTCAGAAAGGTTAAAATGTGCTGCAATGATGCTGACATGATGAAAAGGACAAGTTTGCTTCCATAAAATACACAATTCCGATTTAGACATGTTAGCTAGCATGTTTTCTCTTCCAGAGATGGGTATATTAACTGTCTCCAGAATTCCAATGTCTTGCATGCAGAACAAGAATTTGCAAGACTTCCGTCTATTAACCACAAAAGCCATTTTACCACCTTCAGGTTAGAGTATAAAGCCTCTGTTCATAGTCAACATTTCCTAATGGCAATCCTACTTGAGGAACTTACGAGGAGGATAACTACAATGCACCAAAATGACAACCAATATCATGAAAGATTCTGTCCTGATTTACTTTTGTACAGTATTTTTTCAATGAATCTGAATGTAGGAAAGGCACAGAGGAGAAACCAAATATAACGAATGAAAAGGCATGTTCTTATTTTAAGCTCTCCAATTACATATGCTCTTAAAAACCAGCTACACAACTTTAATGACAGATCTGTATTGGTAGTTTTCTCTCTCCTCTAGCACTAAGATTGCCAGGTCCTTGGTCAGCTTAGTCCACAAAACCTTCCCAAGCTGCTGCAACCCCTACCAATTACCTACACTCCTCTATGCTACCACCCCAGCTTTAATAAGCCCACAAATCACAGCTGCCATTAAAAAATCTAAAGGAAAGTAAAAAATTAGATTCTAAACCGGACAGTATGAAACAGACCCCTAGGCGGTGGGAATGGTGATGGAGACAAACGTACCAATGCAGACCTATCAAGCATGTTACTTTTTGAAATCGGATGTTGGGAGTTTCATGTCCATTACTTCCAGCACTAGCTCATCACAAAAGAAAATCCCATGGTTATGGCAGTTCTGTAGGCAGATCTCCCTCTGGAGGTGACATCTAGCTTAGAGTGCTTTGCTGACGTATTCAGTAATGTCCAAATGGCAGCTGCAGAAATGCCATCCACTAAAGCTTTTTTGAAAAGGCTTGTGAGGTGGCCATGATCATAGCACTAGGAGTGCTATAAGCCTAATGTAAAGACTCGCCATGCTTTCAGGAGCAAAAGTTAATGCACACAGAAAATGAAGAATTAATAAATCATGGATACTTTTTGCCCCACTTTTTTTTTTTTTTTTTTGAGGAAAAAAGATATGAAGTGCTGGAAATCCTCTCTTACAGTTTTGGTTCTGTTCAAATAAAGTCCGAGTTGACAAGGACATCCATACAATACAAAAAGTATTCATCCAGATTTTAAATAATTAGTAAAGAAATCTGGAATGTCGCCTGCCTAACATAATACATTTGGTAGCAACTCTGAGGACAAAGGAAGGTCCATCATCTAGAAATGGTGGAGAACTTGCATTTTTTAATTAGTTGTAGTAAAATGAAGTTGGAGATTTACATACCAAAATGATACCTCTGTAAGAAAAAAAGATGATCATCTTTGACCAAGTGAAACATTAAAAAAGTGAATAAAAATTTCACGGTATTGTATTAGAGAAGTACCTTGCAGGCTAGTCTGTGCAGACGTGGGTGCAGCCTCAGTGATTGACAAGTGAAACAGGCATGCTGTGGTATGGAAATGACTGCAAGTATTTTTGTACTTTGCTTTTGCAGGGAGGCAAGCCCCCCCTGCAGCCACAGCAAATTAAATAAACCAACTCCAAGATCACACTACCTTAACAAAAAAGGCAGTCTGTGAATAGACACTGAATACTCATGCTGCCACCTGTATGAATATTACTTTACTTTCACCAATTGTTGGATGGCAGGCAGGGTTTGGGTGGTACTTGCTGCTGTGCAGCCTGCAAGATACATTTCTAATACAAAGCCATTTTCACAGGATGCCAGACTCCCACTTCCCATCTCAGACACCAGCATCTGTCCACTTCCCATCTCAGACACCAGCATCTGTCCCCATTTCATACCAAACTCCACAAGAAAGCTGATAAGAGGTCTATCCTCAGTAAACTCTAGTACAGAGTTCCTAGCAAATCCTCTCAGGTGGCCACTTTCAAAAGTATACCCCATGACTACTGTAGATGTACATTTTGTAATACCTTTCCAGTGTGTTGAAGTCAAGGTTGCAGCTATGAACAGCAGTGTCACCGAAGAAGGCTACTGAGTATGCCATTGTCCTTAGCATTGTGTAGCAGGGTTGCTGGTGAGGTTCTCCCAAGTTACTCATAGCAAAAGTGATGACACTTAATAGAACCAAGTAGAAATGGTAGGTTTGCCAACTCGGATACCCAGCCAGGATTTGGTTTAAAATAATAAATAAATAAAAAACACAAGGAGATGGTCATCCTTCCTAAATGACTGTTTTGCCCACATAAGATCTAAACTGCTTATGGGCACCTAAACACAGGATGGAGGTATTAGTCTTGGTTAGGATCGACTGGTTTAAATTAATTTTGTTGCAAACTTGGGTTTAAAGAATGTTTTTGCCCCAAGGAGGAAATCTTTCCAAATAGAAAAGGAAGTACGATGGCTTGGCAAAAGCAGCTTGCAACTCTGAAATCCTTTAGAGGTTTGCCAAAAACAAGATCTTCCAGGAAAATTTCAATTCAGATAAGGTTGCATACTCAAAGCAAGGCTCAGTCAATATTCTGATGGGACAAAAGATGCTCTTGCTGGGAAATAGGAGCACCTGCACTATTAGCAACAGAAGCTCTAGCACTGAACAAGCTGACAGCAATGAAACTGTTGGCAAATCAATCAATACCTAAAATGCTGATGGCTGGAGGGCCTACACTGAAAATGTCAATTTGGAAAGGCAAATGCAGAACACACTGATGTGAAAGAAAGGCTTCAGAAGAGATCTCCAGCTGATGGTGCCCAGGAAACAATGCCAAGAAGGTTGCCATTAGAATGGTCAGCGTTGGTAGAACAGATATCTGTAACAGTGGCCTAGATCACAAAAATGGATGTTGGGACTAGTGAAAGAACTGCCCGTGCATGAAATGTTACACAAGGAAAGGCATTATTCTAGAATACAGCTAGTACCTAAAGTTATGAGAGAGGTCAAGGCTGCACTGCCTCTGCTTACGGCAATAGCGAATTAGTCATAAATGTATTGCAGGAACTGCCACAACAGGACTGGTGTGCCCAAAATCTCTAGAGAACGAGAAGTGGCAGATTCTAATTCTAATTTTCAGTTTCATTATGGTGGGCAATTTGACAGACTTCCCTCATAAGGTTGCCTGTATTCTTAAGGAGTAACTTTGAGCAGGACTGCCATGAGAAGGAATATCCTCAGCCATGGAACCCAGCCTGGGCATATATGAATCTACGTTTAGCCAGTTTAGAGGAGCCCTCTGATATCCTAAGGAGGAACTTGGATTTTTTTACTTTAGAGGCTTTTTTTTTTTTACTTTTTCTACCAGCTGATTTGTTTGATGAAAGGTAAAAGTAGAATGTGAGTGAATAAAACACAGACTCCACAACAGAAAGTTTCTTACCCAACAAATAGTGTTTTAACACACTATTCTACATCTTTGTTTTGGTGACTTGCATAAAGTTAAGGCATCTGGAGTACAAAGTGGAGTTATACTATCTGGACAGTATAAAAATTTAATGTGCTTAGCAGCAAGTGGGGCAGCCTAGGCATTTCATTCAGGAAATTATATGCAATAGTGACAGGCTGAGAAAAAATCAAGTTTGATCTTCAATGGAATTCATAGCAGAAAATGAGACTAAAGGTACAACAAAAAGAAACTGCAAAAGAAATCACACTTTCTGCAAAACACCACACATGCATGCTCGTGCACAGAGAAAAGTGAAAATTCTTGTCAGCAACCTGGGACTTTTTTTTTTCAATTTAGCTTTTGCACACCAAGAAAGAACTGAGAGATGATGACAGTGTGTGATATAATGGAAATGCCAGGAAGTCTTGCAGCACAGCAGGCAGTTGTACCACTCAGCAGATGTCTTTTGCCGGCTCTAAGTCCTACAGGTTACTCAGAATGGCCCTTTTTATTAGTCTACCTCTTGATTTTTCATGCTTATCTGTCCTTTTCAGCCTCTTTTCCTTCATAAAGTACAGTTGTGTACACTTACCATAAATGTAGATGTTAGAGTGTATTCACTGTTGCAGTCATCACATTTGGGTTATCTGCCTGCAGGTAGCCCTCAGCCGGCCTGAAAACCAGAGTCTTGGATTCCCGAGTCAGATGCTGCCTCTTCTTCCATGACGTCAGGTTGTCAGGGGTATAAAACATGCAGCAGACGCCATTACATCAGTTTTTCCTTGCCTCAGATGTCAGATGCCCCCACAATGGGAAGCAATTGTATGTTATGGTACACCTTCATCAAAAAGCAAATACATCAGAAAACTTAAATATACCAAACAAGAAGGAAAGGTAGAGCCAAGAGAAGTCAGGGGGCTGGAGGGAGGGTAACCAGGACTGCAACAGTGAATACACTCAAACATCTACATTTATGGTAAGAGTACACAACTGTACTATGTTCTTCATGTTTCACTGTTGCAGTCATCACATTTGGGTCGATTCCCAAAGCTAAGGAAGGGAGGAGGAAGTTAGAGAGCATTAGGGCCAGCTATTAAGCCCTGCAAGACTGCAGTGGCAAAACCAGCTCTGGATTTAGAAAAAAGAGGAATGTGGTAATGCTTGGTGAAGGTATGTACAGAGCTTCAGGTAGCAGCTTCTAGGATGTCCCTGGCAGGGACTTCGCTGAGAAAAGCTGCAGAGGTAGATGCAGTCCTGGTGGAATGTGATCTTATCCCCTGTGGGGTAGGTTTTCCATGGTGCTTGTAGCAGAAATGAATGCAATGGGCTATCCATTTGGAAATGGTTTGCTTTGAAATGGCCTTCCCCTCTGCAGCAAAGCCAACTAGCAGCTGTTCAGATTTTCTGAGAGGCTTAGTCCTGTCCAAATAAAATATAAGTTGTCTGTGCAAGTCCAGGGAGTGCAGTAATCATTCTCCTTCGTTTTGTGGCCTAGGGAAAAAAGTAAGCAAATGAATGGACTGATTTAGGGCCACATTAGACACGACCTTGGGCATAAAGGAAGGATTGGTCCTGAGGGAAACCTTGTCTACATGGAAGATAATGAAGGGTTCCCACTGCCATGATGGCCTGTAATTCAGACACGCTTCTTGCTGAAGTGATGGCTAGAAGGAAGGCGGTTTTCCAAAACAGGAATTTCAACTCTGCTGTTGCAGCTAGCTCAAAGGGAGGGAGAGTGAGCTTTTCCAAAACAAAGTTAAGGTCCCAAGCTGGAGTAGGGGATCTCCTGGGGGGGTCTTACATTTTTGGCCCCTCTGAGGAATTGTTTTAGCAGAGAGTGAGGGAAGAGGGGTGGCTCAGTATTATATTGAGCTGAAATGGCAGAGGCATGAATTTTAATTGACGAGAAGGATAGGCCCTTGTGGAGCATTTCTGTTAAGTACTGAAGAATATGAGGTAAGCTGGGCACCGTTGTGCCCATCCCCCGAGTCTGGCTCCAGGAACAGTATCTTTTCCACTTTTCAGCATAGAATTTTCTAGTACTAGGCCTCCTTGCCTCCAGAGTGACATCTAGCACCTGCTTACTGAGGGATGCTATTGGAGAGCTCAAGGAATTAGCCAGGCTGCAAGGTTCATGGTTTGAAGCTGAGGGTGCAGAATCTGGCCCGCCTACTGGGACAGCAGGGAAGGGGTTTGAGGCAGGTGCCATGGTTCCAGCAGTGTCATACTGCGCAAGAAGGGGTACCAGTGCTGGCGTGGCCAGTCTGGGGCAATCAGCATTGTTCTTGGTTTGTCCTGTTTGATCTTTAGCAGAACCTTCGTGAGGAGAGGCAGAGGGGGAAAGGCATAAACCAAGATGCTTTCCCAGGTAAAGGATAGTGGATGCACTTTCCAAGCATGACCATGGGGAGTCCTTGTGCAGAATTTGTCCAATTAGTAGTTGAGGGGAGGCAAACAGGTCTACCTCTGGAGTTCCCCATTTGTTCCTCAAGAGGTTGAATATTTTTGGTTCCAGTTTCCATTCATATGGGTCCATGAGATTTCTGCTTAAGTCGTCTGCCAGTGAATTTAACTTGCCTGGCAGGAATTGAGCTTGTAGGTGCACTTGGTAGCTCAAGGCTGTGTTCCACAGAGCCATGGCTAGTCTGCAGAGAGGGTATGAGTGGGTTCCCCCCCCTGCTTGTTTATGTACCACATAAAACTGTGGTGTTATCTGTCTTTACCAATAATTGTCCTGGAAGAATGCGGTCTTTGAAGGCTGTCAGGGAATTCTGTACAGCTAACATTTATTTTTGGTTGATATGCAGGTGCATTTGTCTCGGGTTTCATTTGCCCTGAATGCACTGCCCTGCCAAGGGAGCCCCCCATGCATAGTCTGATGAGTCAGTTGTTAGGGTTTGAGCCCCTTGTTGTGGTAGCAAGTCACTGCCCACCAAAGGAACTCTGTCTTTATACAAGGAATGATAGGAATCATCGATTCCAGGTCCCGAGAATGTTGATACCATTGTAGTTTCCTCATATGCAGTCTTGCATATGGAATTAGTAGAATGCAAGAGGCCATGAACCCCAGGGCTTGCAGAATTTTCCTTGCAGATAGCTGGGGTTTTGTGGCCAATAGTTTGAAGTAGGTTGTTAAATAAACTTATTTCTGAGTGTGGAAAACCATCTAAGATGTGTTCAAGCTTGCTCCCAGGAATATAATCTGTTGGCAGGGTACTAGGTGAGATTTCTTTTTGTTTATGGTGTACCCCCGAGAAGCTAGAAGTTTCTTTACGAATGCCAGATGTTGTAATAGCAAGTCCTGGCTTTCTGCCTGAATCAGACAATCTTCCAAGTATGGGTATATTTGAATATTTCTCTGCCTGCAAAATGCAATGGCTGGAGCTAGGAGCCTGCCCTGAAGCGTAGGTATTTCCTGCAAGGTTCCCTTACTGGAATGTGCAGGTAAGCTTCCTTTAAGTCTACAGTTGCCAACCAGGCATCTTTGCCTAGCACAGGAAGAAGCTGTTGAAGTGTCAGCATTTTGAATTTTGGGATTAACAGAAAGGTGTTTAGAATAAAGAGGTCCATGATAGGACGCCAGGAGCTGTCTTTTCTGGGTACCAGGAAGTCTTGAAAAAAAACCTTGTACCCTTTGTTCTGCTGAGACAGGCTGAATAGCTCTGATACTTAAAAGAGAGAGAACCTGCTGTTGGGCCTCCGCCCACTGATTTGGGGGTATGTCTGACCAACCGTTTGGGGTTGTATGGAGTGGAAGTGGAATTTGTATCCTTGGGAAAACTATATTCAAACCCATTTGTCCTGGGTAACGAGTTCCCAGTTATTTGCATACAGGGCGAGCTTTCCAACCAAGGGAGCAGGCAGCTGAGCAGGGCTTGGGAGGGTTATGGTTAAAGTCATTGTGCCATTTTTTCGTAGAGGGTGGCTTACTGCTCCCTGCTTTGGATGTGGGAGCCCCCCACTGCTTAGGCATGTGCGCAGTCTGAGACTGCAACCTAGGTGGTCTGCTGTTCCTGGGTTTGGACTGAGTGGGCCTGGAAGAGACTGGAAAGGACCAATTCTGTGAAGGCCAATGCCTACTAAATCTGGGAGGCTTGTAGGAAATCTTTAACAGTTTGCATAGATTTAGCTTTTTCCTCCATCCTTTTGAGGACTTCTTCTGCTTTGTTGCCAAACAGGTGGTCTTGGTTTAAGGGAGCATCCAGTAAATTAGCTTTAACATGATCTGGCAAGTTTTGCTCCTTAAGCCAAGCATGCCTTTTAAGTACAGACCCTGTGACAGCAGCCCTGCAAGATGCTTCTAAAAAGAGTCAATACCACATTGCAAAGTATATTTACCAACTTGTTCTGCAGAATGCATTAAATCCTGTAATTCTTTGTGTTCAGCAGAGTCAGGAATAATCATTTTCTGTATAAGCAGTCCCATAATATGCTGCTGGTACTTTAACATATGAAACTGGCAATTTAAAGCCCTAATGGCTAAAATAGCAGAAGTGTATACCTTCTTGCCCCATCTGTCGAAGGCTCTAGAATCTCTATCAGAAGGGGTAGGATTTTTGGCAGCAGTAGCCTTAATGCCTTTTGGTCCTTGGGAAATGGTCTCTGGATCCGCAGTACGATTCTTGAAGAGGAACTTGCGAGTCAGGTACTCTACCTCCTGCTCCCAGAAAACCTGACTGGTATTAAAGTGTCTGGGGAAAGGCTAGATTCCAAGAAAGCATCACCTACAATGTCCAGAACAGGAGGGATAGCTAAAAGTCTGTGTTGAGGAAGGAGTAAGAATTCCCTAAGCCTCTTTTTGGAGTCAGAGTAATCCTGGCTTTCCCAGTGGAAATGCTCCCTAAGAGTGTGTGCAAGGTTTCACCAAAAGAAAAGTCTTCTGGAGGGGAAGCAGAGGGAATGGAATCCTCTGCATCAGAATTCTCATAGGTAGATAAGAGCATATCCTGGTCATCAGAAGGAACAGAAATATCAGATTCCTGATTAGAAGGAAATTCAGTTCTAGGTCTCTTAGAGGGAGAAGGCTGGCTTCCCCTAAGTAAGGTAATAAGGTCTTCAACCATTCCAAGCATTTGTTTTTTAGGCATATGGGCCTGAGCATGCGGTTTGGACGTCAGTTTTCTAGGCGCGGTGCGAGTTTTAGGCCTGGAAGAAGAAAATGGCGTTGGTTTAAAAAGCAAGTCTGTAGGCCTGAATATATCCTCAGAAGCTGGTGCCTGCACAGCAGCTCCAGACGCATCCAAGGTTGAGACATCTGCAGGTTTCATAGTCAAAGAAGCATCTCGCGGCATACCGGACTCCGAATGGGTCTCAGTACAGGCCTGTGAATCTGAAGTAGCGGGCATCAGGGACTGCGAAAGCGCCTGAGTGCCGGCGGACTAGCTTAACGGAAGCATCGTTGGCAGTTTTGGAGCCATGTGGTCTGTCTCTGCCTTTATCGTTATGTTTTTTCAGAAAATCGGTAGTCGGATGGCTTAACGAAGCCATTTCGGAGTACTGATACAGAGTACCAAAATAATTTGCTGCAAAGATAGCCAGACGACGAATAGTTTGGGGGGTTGAACAAGGCTCAAAACTGACAGCAAGGGATGTCGTGATCTGGGCCTAAGCAGGGAATGCAGTATGAATGAAAATCTTTATGAGGTATTTGCTTTCCACAGGTAAGACAACTGTTAACTTTTACTGACATCAGTTGGAGCAAGAAAAAAGATCCCCAATAGGGTACTTATCTTTTTTTGAAGACTTCGGTTCTGAAACTCGAAAACAAAAATTTCAGGAGTCTGCTGACCGGCACTTGCGAACTGCTTCTGCTTTGGGGACGGCACTGCAAGAATGACTGATGCAATGGCATCAGCTGCATGTTTTATACCCCTGATGACCTGACATCATGGAAGAAGAGACAGCATCAGACACAGGAATCCAAAGACTCTGGTATTCAGGCCGGCTGAGGGCTACCTGTGGGCAGATAACCCAAGTGTGATAACTGCAACATTGAAACATGAAGAACATCTTTGCTTTCCAACGCAATATAAATTTCATGCTCAAAAACTCTATTTTTGAACAGATCTCAACCATTTTTCAGTGAAGTATGATAAAATGTCCTTAGTACTCAGTCCAGTTGCTTTGTTAAACTTTGGAAAATATTTCAGTAAATAACAAAACAGGAGTTAAGTATGCAAAAGACACTAACATGGCAATGAGAACCAGCAGTACTCCTCGAGAAGAACTGAGGGAAAAAAAAAAAAAAAACACTAACTTTTGAGATTTTTGTGCCAACTGCACAAGTACCATTGCAGATACAAGACAAGCATTAATGTTAGGAGGAAACAGACAGTATCCAAAATGTACTAACACACCAAGAGTATGTGGATAAACACAAATGTTATGGAATGACAGTGACCATCACCCCCACCTCACCCCCAGAATATACAACCCTCACATCCCCAAACTGAAGATTTCTAAGCCTCAGCTGCATCTTAATACCCTGTCCACAAAAAAAAAAAAATCATGGCCAGCAGACGAGACAAAGCATACCCCCTGACAGGGGCCCTGTGGATAGCTAACATAAGTAACAATGTGTGCATACCTCTCCCTCCAAAAATACAGACATAGTGGTGTGCTGTATCAGCACTGGGATCCAGTAATGTTGTAGCAATCCAGCACAGCATTATGTGATACACGCTCATATGCCTTCTCTAGGTCCACAATGCACATATAGACTATAGTGACAAACTCCCATCTAATAACTCTTTAAAGACAAGTTGATTACCTGTGTAATGGTCAGGAGAATCTGCATAGTTTCTTCCGAATCAGAGGTTCAGCTATCAGAACCTTCTTTATTGTGCCCTACTATAGATAAGTCTTTCTCAGGAAGGTTGACAAGCAAATGGGAACTACCACTAAAGCTCAACAATCCAGTGGAACCTTCCTTATCTTTTGTGCAATTCTGAAAAAAAAACACATTATACAAGATACCCTAATATCCAGTACCTTCATAATTTATGGCGACATTTCCTCTAGCACCACAGAACTGTTGACTGCCTCAATAACCTCATCTACAGAAGTGGACTTAGTCCCACCAAATGCTTCTGGCACTACTTCCTGAAAATAAGGTACTTCCACCACATTCAGTAATTCCTAAAAAAGTGTTATATCCACCTCCTAAAGATATCCCACCTGGACAATCTCCCCTCCTAAATGAGTTACTGGATTGCTTGTCAGAACCACTGGGGACATTTGGAAAGCCACTGTCCAAGGCCTTGCCAAATGCCTCCCATATCAAGGCTTTCACTCAGGTGACTGCTGGTACCTCTCAGTCAAACGTGGAGATCCTCCCTACAAGCACTGCATGGAAGTACTTTCTTTAACATAATGGCTTCCCTTTATGTTGTTGCCCTGAAAATCAATGACCACCTTTTGGCTACAGCTCTTTACTGCTACCTCAGCTAATGTAATCCTGAACAAGGTCCATTCAAGTCCTTGATCAACATCAGAGGCCTAGCTAGCACTATCAAACTGCAAGATGATTAAGGATATGTTCACTTTTAAATCATGTATTTCAGGATTGAAGTTTTGTTCTACAGTAGATAGTTAAAAATTCAGATAAAATTTTGATTTCAATATTTTTAATCCTTTTCATTGTCTGCTTTTTTTATCCCTTCCATTTTAAGCACTATTTTTGCTTGCTGCTAAAAGCGAACTGTTTAGGATGCCACACCTACCATCTACTATACAAAAATGTGGCACCCTGGTTATCACTGCAGATGCTGACAAAATGTTCTTACTCATTTCAGTGATGAAAATGCCACTTCCTTAAACTCTCAAGGATGGTACAGACTAAAAATGATGTACTTTGAAAGGATGGGGATAGACGATGGACATTAATAGCATGCAAAAAAATTGGAGAAACATTAAAGATTAAAGGAGAGGTGCACTGGCACAAGACCGCTCTGTATAATGGAAATGCTAGCCAATGCTCAGGTCCCGCTAAGGAAAAGTAAATGTTTTAAAGAATGACCTCAAGAGGGGAAAAAAAAATCTAAGTTTGTGTGGCCATCTGAAACAGACTGTCATAGCAAAAATTATGAAGAATGACTAGCTAATGTGGTGCACTTAATACTATTACTTCAAATAGGCATATCTTGTGGAGGGTATCAGCCCACTAAACATATCACGACAGAAATGTTTAATAAATGACCCAGAAAGGAACTCTAGAGGTTATTACATCAGCTTAATCAGACTGTACAACGGGGTCCAAGTACAAAGCAGATACCTACTTCACTGCCATAATGCACAAACTGCAGAGTGTAGCTGGAAAACTGCCTAAAAGCTAATTAGAAAATGATATTCGATACATGATGTTAGTGTCTATTTTCTAGCTCATTAGAACAGCAGAAAAGGTGGTGTCAATAAAATGATTACATGATCTATCAGGCAAGGACACACACAGGAAGGTCAACTGTGCCATGCAGTCTGTAGTTCCAGAAATTACACAATGATGTCATTACCGACCAATGGAAAAAATCTGTGTCCTCAAAAAATCCTTGAATAAATTAACTATTTCTGGAGTGTGAATGCACCTCAAATGCAGTAATTATTTTTCTCCTGGATTTGAAGCAGAAAAGTTTAAATTTCCATCAACCAACAGAAATAATTTCATTTCACAGTCTGTCATGCATTACACAGTTTTAATTAAGAAATGCAGGAACTTCATAATTAACACCAAACTACTTCCAACAACTAATGCGGCAAAACAGCTTTTATATAATGACTTATGCTCAAACAAGTAGACCTACCTTTCTTTTCCACTTGCTGCACATGCAAGACATTAGGTTAAATACTTAGTTTAGCTTAATTACCGGTCCTCTGATCTTTCTGGATAGGACCAGGTCGCAAGAGCTCAGGCACACGCAATATAAATGGACAGTTTATAGTAGCCAATTAACTATCTAAGAAATGGCTTAAGTAAAGCTTACATAAACTCTACATTTGAGCAAATAAATTTATTTTTTTAACAGGTGTACTATAGCTAAAAAGGTACAAAACAGTAAGCTAACAAGCAAGTCAGGAACTAGGATAACACAGCACATTTATAAAGCAAACGTACTACTACTAAAGCTTCAACACAGAAAATTTTGCATTGTCCAACTTTGCTCTGTTTTTTTTTTTTTTCAATTTAGCTGCTTTAAACCAACATTAATCTGAAAATTTTCCAGCACCATACAATAGGTTTGAAGTGGTGGTACATTTATATTTTAATAACCAGCAATCTAAGTGAAAAATAATACAATGCACTGATTTTCAGCACTTGGAATTTAGGGACCGGTAAACAACTACTAATATTGCTTGTTATGTTAGTCTCTCACTCTCCCTTGAATATGTGTTCTCTAATTCTTCTATTACTCATTTTTTCCACTGCAGCTCATGAAAATATAAAATTTGAATGCATATAAATACATCCTTTTTATATCCTACATTACTAGACATATCACGGTTTTGACTTCACTCTTCTTTTCCTAAAGACTTGGAATAATAAAATGCATACAAGTATTTACTGCCCCAATACTCTGTTTTACTTCAACATTTTTTTTCTGTGCCGGTTTCTCACTTGCACACACACCCATGCCAACACTCATGTCTCTACAAATCCACTTCCTCAAGATTCTGTTAAGAAACAACTTTAAACAAAACCAACCAAGGTGATACCAAAATTATTCTTGCAAAACTACCCTGCTGTTGTGTTTATTCACAGCTTTAATGCACTTCACTTGTAACAAAAATAGTACAATTCTACATTAAAGAGATTAAAACCGTGTACTTTATATGTGCCTTGAAGGGTGGGGTACCATTGTTTTTCACTACATCTTGGTATCATTTGCAATGCATGTAACAAATTGTCTGCATTCTGCTTTTTATGTAACCACAGCTTTTGCTTTTTAGCAAACTATTCACACATGTTAAAGTGCAGGTATACTACAAGCCTCTTCTGTACACATCCATGTTCACAAACATCACTGCACCATACTCCTTATCAGAGCTAGTTCTGCAATGGGTTCTACCACACATGCTTCTCACTCCTTGTAGTGCCGTATCAAGTTTAAAACCAACACATCTACAGCCTCAGACATCTGAGGTCTAAAAAATGATCAACATTTTTGTATACCAGCAGTATCACAGTCCGTATTAAAGCAATACACAGTATACGGGGATAGTAACAAACTAAGCCTGAAAACACAAGATGGCAGAAAAACTGACTAGATACACTGCCAGGTACTGTTTTGCATCTTACATGCTCTTATCCATTTGTAACATACTACCTAGTAACCTGCAACAAGAGATCAAGGTTCAGGAATTGCATAAAAGACACTGTAGTTAATATGGTCATCATTCAAAACAGCAGTACTTCTCTCTCAAACATGCTGGGTTCTAGACAGTTTCTAAAATGCCAAGACTTTTACATACAATATCTGCAGGATGCTAATACGTACACAATGTACTAAAAGCCTAGGAAGGAGCCCATACCTTTACTACTTCCTTCTCTACATATCTGAAAATTCTTTCATACATGAAACCCACATTTAAAAGGAAAATATTACAGCACTTCCAGGTCAGGTTTCCTTTCATTCTCCAATTTTATCAGCCAAGACTTTTACAAAAATCAAGCTCAAAACAGAGTGCTTCCTGCTGATTACACTAAGCAAGAGTATCGTCCAAGTACAAAGATAAACAGAAATATATAAGGCAGCTATTTTTGATAAAAGGGGAAAAGACGCAAAGTAGGTCTTAGTTTCACACATTCTGATTATATACTGTTTTGTAATGTGGATTACCTAATTATTAGCTAAAACTAGACAGAAACAATAATGCAGTGACAATAATTAAGACATATAAATACATTCAAAAGCTATTTGCTATGCTCTGACTGCAGCAAATGCACTGTCATCTACTGCGTCTTTAACTAAAGGACGAATTATTCTTCTGCTCCCACACTGCCTGTTTTGTGTTATGTGAACACCTCCTGGGTTCACATGTAGGCCACAGCTACTAAAGTGTCCACTAGCATGGTACAGGGTCTGCAGTCATCTAGTAGTATTATAAAAGCCAGGATTTTAATTCTATCTCTCGTAATGAAATGACTATGCATATAGTCTGAACAAGAAGTACATCTGCATTCACTTTCAAAACCAGAACTATGCGTCTTCCCTTAGCTTTACTGGTTAGTTCCAAAACTACATATCAAAATATTCAATACTGCTTATATGGCAAGGCAGTTGCTCCACGCCTTCCAAAATGTGGCTGGGTGATTTGACGTTCTCCATTTTTGCCAAAAGAATACATCTAATCGCAAACATCTCCTTAATACAATATTCTGACGTCTCCAAACTTACATACTTCTGTTACTCCATATTTCATTGACATGTTAGAAAATTGGTCCACTGACTTAAAGAAAGAAGGGCACTCTTAAAAGGAGGCAAAACTAAAAGTTTATTGAGCTCCATAAGTAGTAGCTTGCCAACATTTTATCACCTCATCTGCCACTGGAAGTTTGGAAACATCTGGGTGTCCTTACAGACCGCATCCCAATACTTTTGGTTCAAAGAGGTGAGAAGGTGAAGCAAGATCTTCAGGAAGTGGGAGCTTTATACTGAAACATCAGCTCTCGTCTGAAACAGTGGCTTTGGCTTAGACCCTGCTAATTCCCAAACTTTTATACAACTCCTTTATGCTAGCAATTGTCACAGATTATGCATTACCAAAATTAGAAAAAGTCAAAGTGGTTCATTTTCTTCCAAATATTAAAGCAGCTACTCATCACCGTCAACTAATAAATTAAGGAAGACTGAGTTTGTCTAAAAGGAGCTTATTGGTCTGAATATTGGTCTGAATGCAGTTTTCTCACAGATTACTTCTCAAAAATACTCTGCCAGCAATCTTCTCTGCTAAGCTACCACAGATGTCTAGTTATCACACAGCTTTAAACAGAATGTCTTCTGATAGAAGAAACAGAAAACATCAACAAACACTTTTAATGATCAGAAAAGTTTTTTTTTTGTAGTGGGCAAGCCCCTTGCACCCCCACCCCCCAACTTACATATACCAACTCTGAGGTTCCATACTGTAGGGTAAACTGCGACGTCAAAAGACAGTTGTTTTCAGACATTGTTGTTTGTCTTTCGGCTTTTCCTGGTTAGGGGTTGCCACAGCGGCACTCCGGTCCACTAATAATTGGCAGTTGTTTTTTATGGTGTCGAGTTGCCAGCCCGACGCCCAACCTTCAACGAAGGCACGCCCATTCAACGCATGTCTTTCAAACGCCCACTTGACCGCGGTATAATAGCTTTCAATTTAAAGCCATTTAGTGACCTGACACAAACCTGTTAGTACAGGCCTAGCAGAATGCTATTTTTTAATAGCTAATCTGCTAAAAGAACCAAAATCGTCCAAATAAAGGGGCAGATCACCAAGTTTCACACTTATCAGTGCCTAGAATTCTCTTCCTGGTGAAGCTGGTCAAATTCCAAATGCAGACACATTGTCCTACTTCCTAAAACAATTGCTAATGACAGAACAAATGCACAGTTTGCTGCAGCATGGAAGTGCAACAAATTACATTAATATTATGTTTTCCCAATTCAACCTATTTCCTGCTTGTAGCCTTCCAATATTCTCCATATTTTGCCTTTAAATGAAGTGCCTATCCTATTCATTAGATGACTGAGCAACATGCACTCTTGTATTGCCAAGCTAATTTCTGTGAACTTTGTTTCATTACAATCTACATTTTAAGTGAATTATTCTGTTTTCCAGATAGGTGCTCTGACTGTTTAAACACACACTGATAATAACTATAAATCAAAACATAATTTTACAATTTTTCTCTTTTTGGGGATATTCTCCTAGGCCAACCCAAGCCAAAGAAAAAATAAAAAAAACAAGAAAAAATAGTTATTATTTCGGATGCCTACTTCAATCAAATGGAAAAAGGAGCCAACAGCTCACTTTCATTCTCCCCCTGGGGGGGGGGGAGGGGGGGTATCCTTTTTGACAAATGAAGCTTTCCTCCCCACCTACTTCCAAAGATCCCTGATAGTTTCTGCCCTTTGTTCCCAGATGTATCATGAAACATGCTAACTGCCCTTAAACATTTCTGTCTAAATATCAGGAGCTGTCCAAGGTCACCGAGTGAAATAGCTACATCAGTAATCTTTTGCTTTAAAAAATATACAGTAAAATATAGTAAAAAAGGGTTAAAGTACGGGAATGCAGAGAACGAGGTTTACATCTGCATACTGAAAAGTTCCTACCTACTTATTGCACAACCATAAGATTATCTCAATCTCACTGACCTCTGGAAATCAGACAGAAAACTGGAAGTTAGGATGCTGCTAGATGCACCTATTTAATAAACGAAATCAACTACAACTAATAAAAGTACAAGCACTCTACCCAGAAATTCAACATATTTTACACAATTTTTGACATTACATACTTCAATGCCACTGAAAAATGAATATGCAAAAATTAGTATAAAAATTTGTTGCAAAGTAATTAAACAATATAGCAAAATGTTTTTCTAAGATTATGAAGGGCATACAGTGTTTTGCAGATTATACAAGAACTCCTGGGCATCGGCTTGGAATAATGTGGGTCACATAAAAACACCACAAGTATCTTCTCTTATTGAGCAAACACGGAACACATCCCAGCTTAACAGCAAAGAAGCCGTCTGTAGCGACCACAGCAATCATAAGTAGAACAAGGTACATCAAAACTGGAATGCTGTCAGCAAAGGCATGCTCCAAGCAACAGTGCATTTGACAACATGAAAGTATTGCTCAATATATATATATATATATAGGTCCCCTTCAGGATGATCAAAGTTTTAAAACTTCAAATTTCATATGGCAAAAATTTCCTGGGTGTTCTGGCAGGGGGGCAAGCCCCCTGCACCATTCACACACCCCGCTATTTAAATATTCCAACTCAGATCGCACTACAGCGAGGAAAAGGGAAAATTTCTCATTCTGCACTGTATAGAGATCCCTGTTCAGACCGTTCAAAGTTTTAAAACTTCGATCATCTGAAGGGGACCCATTTTATATATATATATATATATATATATATATATATATATACATATACATATACACACACACACACATATACACATATATATATATATATATATATATATATATATATATATATATATATATATATATATATATTTATATATATATATATATATATATATATATATATATATACACACACACACACACACACACACACACACACAATAAATCTTTAGCATATGATCCAGACTGCAAAGAAACACCAACATGAATAACCTCAAACTATAATGGTTGATAAAAAATACTGCATCATAACTGCATTTCAATACACATCACTGAAACTCGTATACCATCTAACTGCAAGGAAGACGAAAAAACTGAGTAAGCAAGTCAATAACTACCACTTTGTGATTCTGGTTAAAACAATGCAAATTATTTTATGAAATTGTGCTTATACTAATTATGATGCTCTATTTTGGAATACGTGCACATGCACTGTTTAAGAATATGGCTAACACTGCCATCCAAACAACTACTGTTGAGATTATTTCTTTGCTCCATAGAGAGATACAGCTGTTATAATGTTACTGCAGGTATCCCTGGTTGGATTTTCCCTTATTTCCCAAGATAAACATTCCCAAAAGTACGAGCTGTAGCACAGGATATAATGAAAAATTATCTCAAAATATGTGATGATCCAGTCAAAACCTGTAAGGCAGCAAATCAGCTACTTTCTTTGTTATGACAATTAAAACTGTTAACAGAACAAAAGAAGTGCCATCATAAGAGGAAACGCCTTCATGCATCAACACCACACTAAACTACATGTGTCAGCTTTCAAAACAAAGCAAATAAGCATGTGGCTGTTTCTCATGATTAACGATGCAAGTATGCTACTATTCTACAAGAGGACACTGCAGTCCGCAACTGCAGTGCTGACCTCAGCTGTATGAAGGTGTCACTGTGCAATAAAGCTTCTCCCAGAGCAGATATACAGCTACTGTGCCAAAGCAGTTAATGAAGCTCCTTTAAAGCCACTGAGCTTTTTCTCCTGCTCATCATGTAACCCTCACTCAAGTAAATATAAAATATCCCATCCCTTTAAAAGTGCAAGATCTTTCAGAACGAACAAAGCACACCAGCAAGGACTATAAAATATACATAAACTAGTTTTTTTCAATATCATACATTACAGCCTCACTCTAAACAATATGAAATCAACTCCAATCAGCACAAATGAGCAGCAAAGGGTGTTACAGTAAAAAAAAAAAAGACAATATCAGCAAGCAAGTAAGGCGAGTAGAAACAGCAAGACAATTCAAATACTAAACTGAAAACTATTCTATGTAAAGAAAGTAGTTCTTGACAAATAAACACTTTAAAAGTATCTTCTAAAGTCACTCACCCACACTGCTCTAGGAAAAAAAAAAAGCATTGAAGCTGTCTGGAATAGAATCTGTCCGTATCTTGGGTCCCACACCAAAAAACACACTAAATTAGAAATGTGTAGCAACTACTACACATGATAAATGTCAAGCTTTCTTAATGTCATACACTATAAAAAAGTACCCCTTAATGCAGCACAGTATCCAGTCTCAACATTTACCTAGTAAATGCCCCCCACATTTGCCTCCAAGTGAATGCTAGAGTCTGCTTGGGAGACCGCTGTAATAGACATGGCCTTGAATGCAGTATGTTAACAGCAGTTGTGCTAGCAGTTTTAATCTACAGATCTCTCTCGGGTGTTTCTGATGTGTAATGCATGAACAAATTATTTGTAGTCTAATGTCAGTATGCAACAGCCAGAATCCAGATAAGACCTGTAAGAAGCCTATATACAACAGATGGTTTGGGACTGCAGACATTAATCAATAGAACAAACATAGGCAGTTGTTAGTAGTAGGTGAAACCAGTAAGTGCCAATAAGAAAAGGTTAGATGCATCAGTGTTGAAAATAGTATTATGTATGGCCAATGTATACATTTGTTGCACCAAACTGAGGCAAGGGCATGCAGTGAACTCTAGTACAACCATAACCCTGACACTTCTACAGAGATAGCACTACACGGAGCACATGGGAGCAAGGTGGTAGGTCCACTGCAGAGGAAATGACAGGTACTTTAATCTTGGGAATATGATCGGAACAAAAAACAGATCAAGATAGCAAGAGAGTCTCCAATGTATAATGTAAGGAAGATAGAAAATCCAAACTGCTGATTACTTTGGCCATCTCCAAGAATTAAAGTCAATACAGACAGTAAAACAGAAAGTAGTACTAAGTAAACAATCTAGAAACCATTGTGACTGCGCACGGGGCAACAAATGGGATACGTAAAGAACTCCTGTACCCACAACAAAAATCTGGGTTTGTGTGTACAGTATCCTACCTAAAATCATCATCGGCCCCCTTTTTTCCATTTTCTACATGCAGCCGAGGTAGTGTTAAATGTCGCCATCTCTCTCAGTTCAATGCCACACTCCTGTTTTCTTCAGTACTCATACCGGTCGCACATCTTCTTTCACACAATCCATCCACCTCTTTGCTGGATGTTCCCATTTCCTCTTACCTTCATCTGGTCTGTCCCAAATCTTCTTCACCAGATTGTCTTCTGCTTTTCTGTACATGTGTCCCAACCACCATAATCTGTTCTCTTTCATCTTTACTGAAACTGGAGCTACTTTGGCTTCTACTCTTATGTCCTCATTTCTACATGCGTCACACAGTGTGCATCTTAACACCCTTCTCAGGCATTTAATTTCAATCACCTCTAGCTTCCTCATCTGCTCTACCTTTACTGCCCAGGTTTCTGTACCATACAGTAGTACTGATCGCACCACTGCCTTGTGCACCTTTACTTGTCAGCTATTCAGACGTCCCTTCTCCTCAACCACCCCTCCCAGATACTTGAAGCTACTAACCTGTTCCACTATCTTCTCTTCTATCCTAACTCTCAGCTTCTTCTAAATTTCCCCAATTTGCTGCCATTACCCGTCTTAACTATGCTTAGTTTCATCCCATGTACCTTCAGTTTTGCATTCGATTCTTCTATCCTTTGCTGAAGCTCTTGCTCAGAGTCTGCCTGTAATGCCACATCATCTGCATACAGCAACTTTGCTGATCTGTCCCCTCCAACCTGTTTCCTAATATAGTCCATCACCAGTATGAACAGCACTGGGCTCAGAGCTGAATCCTGGTGTACTCGTACTCCTAATGGGAATCCCTCTGAGACCAAACAGTTCGTACTCGAGTCATTGGGTCCTTGTACACAGCCTGCACTAATTTAACCACTGTTTCTGGGACTTCGAACCAACACAGTATTGCCCAAATCAGCTTTCTTGGGACCTTGTCAAATGTTTTCTCCAAATCTGGGAATACCCACTTGGACTCTTTCCTCATCTTTAGCTTCTTCTCAACTACCTGTCTCACTGCAAACATCAGGTAATGAATCTCAAACAAATAAACCCACAACCACCCCAGCACAGGGTGTGGTAAAGTAGTGGAAACCTGATAAAGCAGAGTACCACTGTGGCATCGCATCACATCACTGAAATGTTGAGTTAAGCATAGTTCAGTAATCCAACATTGATCTTTACACTGAGCTCATTTGTCAGCATACCACAGAGTCACTACGGCTCTGTAGTCTTCTGCATTATGGCACAGCTCACAGATGTGCCGACCCACTGAAATGCCGGGGTGGTGTGGGTGGCCAGGTTCTAAGCAGGTATTCGGAAACAATGTAGCCACCACTATCCAACTGTCTTAGCCCTCCTGCTGCAAGTGAACATTTAAGTTTATGCAAAATACTTGACTCCAAGAGTGAGGTAACTTTCTTTTGGGGAACACAGCTATGTGGTCCCAATGCAAAGCAGTTCATCAGCACAGTAAATTATGTGCAGGGTCAGCTCAGCATAGCATAACCATGATTAACACTTCACTATGATATAGCAAGTTGCTTCAAACAATTAGGTATACATCTCTTACACCTTACTACACTATACTATAGAAATTATGCTGAAATATCCACAACTCTCAGAGTTGGTTGTAGTAATACAGTACTATTCCACATCACAGAATAATACATAATGGAATTGGAACTTAATTTGCAAATGAATTGTACTTCTGTGAATTCCATCCAAAAAGTCAAAACCATTTCGAACAGAGTAGGAAGTTAAGAACCAAACAAGGGTCCTACATCATGCACCCGTTACCTTAAATATATCTGCCAATAAATAAACCTTCTGCCAGCAGGTTCAGTCCTTGCATAGCACGTCCTTGCTACTGCTGCTTCCTCTAATGGCACAGATGAAATACCCATGACCTGCATTACACTACACTGCTACATTCTGATCAAGAAAACAGCTGCAAGCACAGCAGGGATGAAGGTTGTACAAGCACTACTGTATCTACTTAGCAGAAACAGCTTATTAGTATACCTAGCCTTGTACCTCCACCATTTCATCCTTTTCACTATACCTACAGCAACACACTTTGGTCCTGCAATCTATACATTCTCAGTTTATTTTACCCAGACTAGCTACTGACATACTGTAAAGATGCACACCTCACATATTTGTATCCCCACTGAACAAAACAAAGCTTCCACTCTGTAGCTCTATGGTATCCTGCTCAAAATACTGTAGTAGTTACTAGGCTTGCAAGGCCAGGGGACCATCGAGGAGCCTATCCAAAATTTCAAGTTACTCCCAAGCACTGTCTGGTTAGGCGACTTGCTCAAGGTCACACAGCAAGCAAATAAGGGCTGATGGAATCAAACCCAGTACCACAAGTTGCTCACAGTTTTAGCCCTCTCCATCAACTGCCAGATGCAGTTCTGTAGGCCATCTCCACAGAAAAGAGAGGAGCGCCCAGGGGGGAACAAAGAAAACAATAAAGGATCTGCATAAGAAGCCATCATTTACAGACAGTACAGAAAGCGGATATGCACACCTCTGAGAACTTGAAGGAGGGTAGGTTGGGGCATAAAAGAAACTATGAAGCACATCAAAGCCATCAGGAGTCCAAATGGATAGAATCTTTCAAAAGAACAGAAGTACTGCAACACAAAGGTACAACACAGACACCAGCTGAAGTACAATCTGCAAAATCGTTCCTTTACAGGAAGTGCATCAGATGAATAAACAGCCTCCCAAGAAGTTTTGGGAAACAAAGTCAGTCAGTCCTGCAACAAGCCAGTATACCTGCATTACAAAATGCAATATGTTTCACACTGCTTAGATCAGCACACCATCATATCTAGGTTAAAAATAATGCTACAGTACTATATGTAATTTAAGATATCCAACATGAATTAACTATACACCATGAAACACTGTTCCAAAGAGCCAAATTAAATATGGTATTGAGGGAGAAATGCCTTTGCAGACTATCTCCAAAGACAGGACAGTTGAAAGGCCTCCAAGGCCAAAACAAATAAAGGAAGGAGCCTACTTTACTATACAGAAGTCAAAATCTTCCCAGTGGAGTTTTACTAGCTCTCTAAATGGCTGAATATTTCTTCTTTTTCGTTATCCTCTGTCTAATGCACTCCACATTCTGCAGGTCCTCTGTCAAGTGGCAACACAGCGCTCAGTGTGTCAACACCATTAAGTTAACGCTGAAGGGAATGCAAAACTCTACAATTTATGGCACCCTGTTCCCACTCTCAAATATATACACTCATTCCAAATATACACTACAAATTCTCTAGCAGGGAAGAACAGGCAAATATTGTAAAAAGTCAGCCCATTTCAAAGTAGATACACTGACTGTAAAACATTAGCATGAAGAAAAAAGGTACAGTGGAGATGCAGTTGGAATTACTCTCACTGAACTTGGTTCTTCATTTTACTTACTAACTAGGTAGTTTTTATGCACAACTGTTTTTTTTTTGCTGGGTACTCTGGTTTCCATTCACATTCCAAAGTTATACAGTAAGGTGAACTGACAAGTCCTCCAAAATGACCATAGATGCCGGTGCATTGCTAAAGTGTTACTGGTATCAGACTTAGTAAAATTAAGGAAAAGCTGAGGATAATACGTTTTCCAACTAGTTTTTGGTCGAGTGTTAGCTTTTAAGAGCCAGTGGTACTCACTTTGAGGCACAGAATTAAACCACTACTGTATTCTGGAAGCAAGTATTACTGGCTGGGCTAAAATCTTAGCTAATTTTCAATTTTGATTTGTTTTTTTCTGCAGTGAAACAGAGCTGATCACCACCCTGTGCAGTGCAATGAAACACTGTACTACACAGATGAAGGCTCTAAGTTTCACATAGTCTACAAATGAACTGAGTCATTCTTACACTCATTAAGAGACCATAACCATATTCCCACACTAATAATTAAATTCACATCCAGTGTTATCTTAGATAACAGGGAACTGATTTTGTACACCTTTACTTCATTTTGAACCTCAAACTACAAATGAGACCATTATAAATAAAGCTACATTCCCATATTATTTAATCCCCTTTTATACTAGAAATATGAGCCACCTACTAATAAATCCTTAAACTATGTTTCTGATATTACAGAAATATTTCCACTCTACTACTAAATACTTAAAACCTTTTTAAAAATCAAGTATTACAGTCCTTGTATTCCTGGACTAAAATGAAGGTCAGCCAACTTCCTCACCCTCAGCTGCCAGCCTCACAGAACACAGAGTATTAACAGCTGCCTGAAGCTCAAAAACAATGAATTACTGTTGAGCTCATCTCTATCTAGACGCGAGACATCCACAGTACTCAGTCAAATTGAAGGCCTCCCTTTCACAAACAACTCATGAGCAACACACACACCACCACTGTATTCCACAAATAAACGGTAAGTTGTAAATGGTTCCTCAACAGGGCACTTAGCTTTGGAAGTTCTGGCATGGACTGATCAACGCACTATACTGATTACAAGAAAGAACTGAAAACATGGTGTTGGCCTATGACCCTTATACCCAGCCATCTTGACAGCAGAAGAGGGATGAAGTCTCTGGTGTTCGGGCCAGCCAAGGGTTACCACAGCAAGCATATCCTATATTGCTATTACTGCGAAAGTGAAACACTACGAATATCTACTTTCAAGTACCTTTCACAACTGTACTATCTTCTTCTGGAAAGAACTGTGCAACAGCAAATCATTATATTCGGTAGCATCTCATGCAGTTTCAGGTTACGCTTGGGAGATGGACAGTTATAGAATCCCCTCATTAGGCTCAACCAGTTATTACAAGAAATTTGAGCAAAGCCTGATGAAATGTGTGGAGGGTGGAGAATGGGGCAAAGGCCCAAAAATAAGTATAGATTTTAAATATTGCTCTTATAAACTTAGAAAGTTGCTAGAGCAACAGGGTTTGTTTTAACACAGATTTTCTGATGGCTTTGAAATCTGAAACTCCTGTATGTCATTTAGTGGCTTCAATCTTGAGATCATTTCAGTGATTGCCCCCCCCCCCAAAAAAAAAAAAATTTGTGAGGTATAGACCAAACATAAGAGGCAAAAAATGGACATTCTGAGAAAATCTGGAACGCTGAGTGGTCTGAAATCCCCTTCTAGTATAGTCATGGCAAACAAACTGTCCCACCTTTAGTTTGCGCTTTTGGCTCACACGGTTTTATAATGGTGAAGACAGCAGCCCATTTAACAGTGTCAAGAGCATCTTGGACATTACTATTTGTGAAGTACACAGCTCTACTAGAATGTGCCCCAACACTGCCTAACAGAAGATTTGCTGCATTTTTCATAACAAAAAGCAAGAAAATGGGACAGTCACTGAGTCTACTTGCTAACACGCAGGCCTTCTTTCCCTTTCCAGAAGGCAACAAAAAGCTGATCAATTTTTCAGGAAGAATTTTTTTTTCTGGTGTACTATTTTAGTTCTCTGCACATCCAGAGCATGGAGGAGGTAAATTCAGTGTTCTGGTAGCTTGCAGTAAATACTGGAATTTGAAAAAAAATCTGAAAAATCAAAACAGACAAGAGAACCTTTGGCATGAAAGGGATTTTACACACAACTGTTCATTGTAGAATATATAAAGGTATGGAGTTTTGAAATCCTTCTACATGAGGTTAAACCCACTAGAAAAAATAAAGTGTTTTCAGGAAAAATACATGTCCACTGAATCAACCGTTTCAAATAGAGGTAAAGTCAACTCGTAAAACAAGTGCCATGGGGCAGACATATTTTCTTGGTGGCCTTAAGTACAAAAATTAGTTAAGGAAAGCTTTCACCACAAAGTTAGCTGAAATCTATGGAAAAGTTGAAATGCAGGCTATCAGAGAAAGAATACTCTGACAGAAAAATAAATTAAGAGCAAGCGGTGATTCAGGGAGCCCAATATCTTTGATATGGGGCAGTTTAATGGATTTATACCTTTTTCATATGTCTATGATACAAATATTTTCCACTTTTGCAAGTCTCTTTGCCTTTAGTATGTTCAAGTACATGTTAGAGAAGGCTCCTCTATTAGGAATCACAATTCTGTCCTAAAGGATGATGGATTTAATATCAGTATCTTGAGAATGACATGCAGAACTATGCCCACCTGCTGCATTGTATCTGGGTTCCTGTGCAAAGGTAGAGGTTGTGATGTCCCCACTCTGGGCCAGTAATCAAGGAGCCTGAATCCTCACCACTGACACTGGAGAGGGAGGTTCACTAGGAATACGAATGGATACATTCAGTATTTTCAGGTGCAGACCTCCCTGCATCAAGTACAATTTTCTTTAAGAGCATGCAGGGAACACACTCAACCAGGGGTTTCACTGTCTCTCCCAGATCCCCAATAAGGCTCTCCCCACTGGCTCTGCTGTAGGGTTAGGTCCTCAGCAGAGTGTCCAAGCCAAGTCCTCCAGCACCCTCTGTGTGAAACCAGTGCTTTGTATCCCTGCTCCAAGTAGCTGACACACACTAAGATTTAATTTTCACGCACACACACCTGGGAAGGGTTGGTACAGATTACCTGCTCTACCAACTTTTCCCAGACTATAAAGGTAGATTCACTGCAACCAATCAGTTACTATAAGGCTCCTAAAAGGGTATCCAATTATACTGGGTGAAATTAAATTAATACAAATGATAATGCTGACCAAACAGCAAGACTTTCAGGAGTGGCCAGAGTTAGCACCAAATAAATATATGTAAATAGTCTCAAAACTTAAATATTTTTCTAAAAGGGCTAGCCACAGCAAGAAGTTTAAATATAATTTAATAATAAATACATGAAACTACAAAATATCTATTTGCACTAAACACCAGAGTTTCAGCCACAGGAAATATTAAAAATAACACAGCTGGAAAGATTCACAGTTACAGAAAAACAATATCCAACTGTTTTCACTATACTTTCCTAAATGATTTAGAGAATTACTATCCCTGGTTACTTACTAGCACAAGGCAAGATGAAGTGAGTGACTAGTCCTTGTTGTCAGATCAAAGACTGTGTATAGAATACTGACAGTAGTCTCCTAATATCTAAATATTATTTCTGACTTACAGAATGACATCACACATCTGGTCATCTGACTCTATTTCCTGCACTATCTCCCATCACTAGAAGTTGTCAGGGTTTAGCACCTATATGCTACAATACACACTAGACCTTTTTAGATAACTTTTAAAGCATCTGGAAGTCATAAAACAATAACACCATTCCACTCTTCATACAGGAGCTACAAACTATTCTCTAGAACAGACGTTGCATCTCTGGCTCCATTCAAAACTGTGGGATAACATCTTTATAGCTTAACCCATAAATTAATTTAATTTTAGATAAGTTTTAAACTTGGCAGGACTGAGATGAACCTCTTCTCTTCCACTATCCTCTGTTAAAACATATACATTTAATTCAGTTACAATAATGCATGTACATTTTTCTTTCCAGAAGGGCACACTGTTGATGCATTTTAACACAAATATCTGTAAAAATCAGTCCAATATGCAAATGACATAACTCTCTACAAAATTCCATCTAGCTGTGCTGGCATATATTAAACATCCACTGCCCTACTTCTCCTGGCATGGCTGGCAGTACCTCCTATTGTCACAGAGGGACAGCCAGCTGCATACTTGTAGAAAAGTATGGTTACTTGAACCCAGCTGAAGCAATACCCTTACATTTGTACTATTTGATGAAAAATGGAGGGGCTCGTCACCCATTTCTGCCAGACTAATCTGTGTACTATGACACCTTGCCAGACAATTCTACATTCCTGGGAGATGGATAGCAGAAATCTAGAGGTTGTGCTGAATGGGAAAATTCCAGAGCTGAAAGGTCTCCACACAAAGTTGAAATAACCTTGCAGCCTTTGTTGATGTATCACAATGCCTTGGTGGATCAGATAAAATATATATATATATAGCCAGGCTCCAAGCTGTTTTAGACTTCAGTCAAGGCCCTGGAACAGCTTCAAGCTGACAAAGAGATGTTTCATACTTGTCTGGTTGCCCTACGCAAAAAGGTTGCTGAACTGGGCATAGACTTAAAAGTGCATTGTTAAATACCCAGTCACACTGACTGCACCTCACTACATTTCTTTTGTCAAGTTATCTTCATCGGTTATCATAAAGATACTTTCTTTACACAATTAGGCATTAGAAAAAGAAGTTATGTCTTACCATAACGTTCCATCTGTGTTGTTGATCTTCACTAATCCTTGACTATGGGTTCAGTTCAGAGCCTTGGAACAGACTCGGCCCTATACTTCAGCTTGTGCTTTCCAAACTCTTGAGCTAGGCTCTACCCATAACGCTTCTCGCTAAATTACCTCAGATCGAGTTTACCTAAATTAGTGGCAGACAAATTACAATTAAGAAGAAGAGACCAGATGTGTCCCTAATATGAAGCAAGTCCTGGAAAAATTCGATCCACTAAGAGTCTCAGGCTGGGGGAAGGAGGGAGGGGATGTCAAGGATTAGTGAAGATCGGCAACACAGATGGAACATTATGGCAAGACAACTTGTTTATCTGATGTTGTCAATCTTCATGTAATCCTTGACTGTGGGACAGAGTCAATAGCTACCTGAATCTTAGGAATATTCTTCCGTAAAACTTACCAAACACCATCAAATCGAATGGAGACCTGATCCAATTTGTAATGAGTGATAAAGGTATGAGAAGACCATGTGGCCACTGCACAAATGTCATCTAAAGAAGCTCTGGCATGAAAAACTGCAGAAGGTACCACCGCTCTAATAGAGTGGGCTTTTACTGGGCATGAAAGGTGAAGGCCTTTTGACTGGTAGATAAATGTAATGCAATCTGAGCCATTTTGCCAAGGTAACCTTTGTAACTGGGTTACCTAAAGAAAGTGAGGAAAGGGCAACAAATAAGTTTGTCAGATTTTCAGAAATCCTGTCTTCTGTGAAGATAAAATTATAGCAGTCTGTGGATGTCCAATAAATGATGGGAATACTCCCCTTTACTGGAGAAATTACGAAAAAAAACTGGTAGTTGTAGTGTCTGACTGATGTTAGATTCTGAGACTACCTTTGGTAAAAGGAATGGATTAGTCCTAAGGGAGACCCTGTCTTTGTGAAATATTATGTAAGGTGGATTTGCAGGACAAAGCCTGAAGTTCAGATACTCTTCTGGCAGATGTGATCGCTACTAAAAATACATTTTTCCATGTTAGAAACTAAGTCGCATGTAGCTGACAATTCGAAGGGTGAAAGAGTAAGGGACTGAAGAACTAGTGTAAGATCCCAGCGAGCAATGGGTTCTTTAAATGGAGGTCTTAACATGAGGGCTCCCTTTAAAAAGGCTTTTACAAAGTTTGTATGATATAAGAGATACCCCATCAAAACTCATATGGTAGTTAGAAATTGTAGAGGTAGAAGAACCCGCTTGATAGAGTTTAGCTAAAAAGTCCAAAACTTTATGAACAGGGGTTGCGCTTAAGGATCAAGCTACTTACTGAGGGCACATCTTGCAAATTTTTCCCATTTACTTTGATGCAGTTTTCTAGCTAAAGGTTTGTGATGGGCCACAATGATTTGGCAGACAGGAGAGGAAAGGAAGAATGCCTGGCAATCATGGAAATTGGAGAAGCCATGCAGTGAGCTTGAGATTATGGAGATTCAGCTGAACCATTCTCACTGGATAAGACAGCAGATCTGGAGCTGGGTCCAGCATCCCAAGGTTTCTGAAGTAGATGAGGCCAAAGGAAGGGAAAGGGTTGGGAGGTTGGCATAATGGTTAAGGTGCTTGCCTTACAAACACAAGGTGCAGGGTTTGATTCTCATATGGGGTAATTGGCTAGGCTTAAAATGGCCTACAAGGGCAGTTAGCCTAGTACTAATCTATGAACCTATGAAACCAAACCTGTTGAGGCCAAAATGGGGCAATGAGGATTGTGTTCTCCAGCTTCTTGGCTTTCCTTAGAAACTATCACAGGGGTTGGGGGAAAGGCATAGAGAAGACCGGGGGCCAATCGTGGAGAACAGCATCTCTGGATGACCCCCCCAGGGGGGGGGGGGATTAGGGCAAAGTAATTGCTGCACTTGTTAACAGAGGACGCAAACAGATCACAGCAAGGTTGGCACAGTGATGAAAAATCTCCTTTGTCACCACAGGATTGAGAAACCACTCATGAGGCATGAGAATAGTCCTGCTCAGCTTGTCTGCAATCATGATGAAGCTCCCCAGAATATGCGTTGCTGTGAGAAAGCGGTTAGAAGAAATAGCCCATTTCCAAACTGTGAATGCTTCTCCACAAAGTGGGTAAGACTTGGTTCCTCCTTGTTTGTTGATGTACCAGACTACTGAATGTTGTCCACCTGAATTGCTACTGTTCGTGGAGAAAGGGCATCCTGAAATGCTTGCAACACTAACAGCACTGACCTCATCTCTAGAATATTGATGTGCAAATTGGCCTCCATTGGAGACCAAGTGCCTTGGACTGTCCTTCCCAGATAATGCTGCACCCCACCCCCATCTGGGAAGCATCTGTGGTCACTATGGCTTGGGGCTGTGGAAGAAGGAATGGACGGCCCAAAAGAATCTTGTTGGAGTGGAGCCACCATGAAAGTTCCGGTTTGCAGCGATTGATAATCAAGAATTTGTGCGACATCGGCTGGTCTAACAGAGACCACTGGGAGGCTAATAGCCATTGTAGGATTTGCATGTGATATCTGGCTAAAGGAACTATAGTGATTGAGGCTGCCATCGAGCCTAATGCTTGCAGGACCAATTTTGCTGGAACACTTGTTCTGAATAATGTGGCTGACCTGAGTTCTGATCCTTTGTAGTCTTTCCAAAGGAAGTGAAGACCCAAAAATGTATCCAACAGGGTTCCAATGAATTCTAGTTGTTGTGAGGGTTGTAAATTTGACTTTTTGGAATTTATTGCAATGCCTAGAGATGCACAAAAATGTAGAGTGTAATCCCTTGCCTGTTCTATCGGACACCTGGTGGTAGCAGTAAGGGGCTAGTTGTTGAGGTACAGAAAAACTCTAAATCCTTGCACTCTGAAATGAGCTGCTACCACTGCCATACATTTGAACACCATGGGGGCTGAGGTGGAGTCCAAAGGGCAGTGCTCTGAATTGGAAATTACTGGCTCCCAGCCGGAAGCACAGGAATCTCCTGGAGGGTTTGTCCATTTTTATATGCCTATACGCATCCTAGAGATCTATAGAGCACATCCAATCATCTTTTTCCATGAATGGAAGTTTAGACTGTAGTGAGACCGTCTGAAATTTGGTTTGCTGAACTGCCTTTAACTGGCTGAGATCCAAAATGGGTCTCCAGTCCCCTGTTTTTTTGGGGGCACTAAAAAGAATCTTCAGTAAAACCCGGATCCTACTTGGTCTGGTGGGACTTTTTGGATGACTCTTTTGTCGAGCAGTTTTTGAACTTCTAATACTGCTGCTTCCCTGTGTCTGGGTGGAATATCCGGGTGTCTTTTGGGGGTTTGAACTTGCAGAGAGTGGAATATTGCAACCTCTGAAAATTATTTCCTGCACCCATCTGTCCGATGTTATCAGTTGCCAGGAGGGTAGGTGCAGGGATAATTGTCCCCCGACTGCCTCCAGAGGAAGGCAATCTGGCTTCTGTTCAGGAGTGCTGGTAGGAGGTACTAGAGAAATAATCTCTGGGCCCCTGGTTCTGCAGGCCAGCATCTTCTATTATTACATCCCCCTTTGTCCCATGGAAAGTCTTCACCATGTGAAGGCCCTTGGGACTTCTTAAACCCTAGTCTCCCACTTCTCTGGTTCCTTGAAGTAGGGCCATTGAGGAGTGGTGAAACGTACGCCTATGGCAGAAAGTCTGTCCATCTTTCTCACATCTGTAACTTAGGACCAAATAGGGATGATCCATCAAACAGACCATTCACGAATGATGATTTAAATGACTCCACAAAGTCACAAGCACATCCCAGCATGTCTTCTAATGCCTATGCCTGAATTCGCTGCTCTTGTCATCCTTTCGGCTGTGTGGGCAGTCGGATGAGTTAGAAATTGCTTCAAGGGTGGTGAGCTGAGAAGTAACTGTCTCATACCTCTGCAGCTACTGCTCCTGAGAGGGCATCCAAGAGCTCTTTGATCAGATCCCTCTGCACCCTTGGAAAGTGTGCCATGTAGTTCAAAGACCAGAGAGAAAGGTCGATGAAGCATAAACTCGCTTCCCATATCTATCCGTAGTCCTGGACTCCTTGTTAGGAGGAAGGATAGTATGACTTCCCTCAGCAAGTTCCTTCTTAGTAGCTGCCATTATCACCATGGAGTCCACGGGTGTGCCTTTGGCCCAATGCTTCTCTTCTTTAGGGGAGGTAAGGATCCTGTCAGGTCTCTTGGAGATCGGTTTGATGGAGTTAGGCATCTTCCACGCCTACTGCGCGATCAGTTTAATGACCATGTCAGTAGGCAGAGAGATCAAAGAGGTAGACGGTTGGGCACGAAAAGCCTCCAGGTATACGGATTCCTCTGAAGGCTGAAGGGAAGACCAGCCACCCCCTCCATTTCAGGATTTCCAGGATGTCCCCAAAGGAAACATCAGGGGGTGACTTGGGTGAACCTTCCCCTTCAAAGTCATTTTCTTCAGTGAAGTACTCCAACAGGGAGTATTAAGTACTTCCTCTTGCACTTTTTCTTTGCAGATACTTCTTCAGGGGATGTTCTTGGAAAGTGTCCGAAGAGGAAACACCAACGTGCGTCTTTCCTGGAACTTGTCCCCTCTGTCCCAGGGAAGAGACTAATGGAAGCTCTGGTCAAGGAGAGGTAGAAGTTCAGCCTGAAAGGGATGGCAGAGACTAAGTCAACAATGGACAAGGCCTTCTCCATGACTCGGAAGGCCATCCCCCCCCGCAGAGGGATGGGAGCCTGGAACCGAAATAGACTCCTTCAGAACTGTGGTCCCACCCCGCACTGAGGAAGCGACCCCTGACACTGAAGCCTGGGTCGATCCAATGAAAGTCGAAGCACCAAGGGTTATGGAAGGCTCAGAAATTAAAGAAGTCGATCCATACACCATGGACCTGGACAGGGAGTCTGGACCCCCAGGAGGCCTCCGGTTCCGAAAGACCAGAGGAGCTGAAGGCAATCTTCTGTTCCGAAGAAGAGACTCAGTGGAATCAAGACCGTCCAAGCCAGGTATGTCAGAGCTGTGGGCTCCAAAGATTTAACAGGAGTTGGAAGAGGAAGAGATTGTGTCGTAATAAGGTTGGTCCCGGTGCCAACTTCGCTTGGAACTGAACATAATCCCCTTACTGTCAGGAGCTGTTCCACCAGTCTCATGATGTCAGATTCTAAGAGACTCTTAGTGGATCGAACAGAGGAAGTCGAAGGAGACCTTGGGGGTCTCGGCTCAATTAAGGGGCTCGGTGGACGATCTTTGAATGGGTCAATTGAAGGAGAGTATCTGCACCATGGTAATGGAGGCAAATCGAACAGAGGAAGTCGAAGGACCTTGGGGGTCTCGGCTCAATGAAGGGGCTCAGTGGATGATAATGGGTCAATTGAAGGAGAGTATCTGCACCATGGTAATGGAGGCAAATCTGAGTGCTGCTGTACAGATGCACTTTCCGGTGCTGAGGCAGTTGGTGCCAAATCTGATTTGACAGGTGCAGAGTCCTTTTTGCCATTCCATGCTGAGGGAACTTTTGACACCAAAGGCAGTTTCCATACTTCTTTTAGGTAGTTCCAAGGAGGTACTTGGAACAGAGAAAGATGTTCTTTTATGCTTAGAAGAGGAGGAGGATGAACTGGTTTCAGTCTTGGACCCAAAAATGGTCTCTTCAAAATCCCCTTTTCAGTAAGTCTTTCAAGATAAGTTTGTTTCTATGTTCAGTGAGTTCCGGTGGAGAAACCATAACATACAGAGCAGTTTTCTTGTAAATGTACTGCTCCGAGGCAGTACACACAAGAGACACCCATCTGAATTAGGCATTTTTCTGTCGCACTTCTGGCATCTTAAATGCACTTAGAATGTTTAGGGGGAGTGTCTGCCTTTTCAGTCATTAGACAGGATTACAACACACACAAAAACACACACAAAAACACACACAAAAACACACACAAAAACACACACAAAAACACACAAAAACACACACAAAAACACACACAAAAACACACACAAAAACACACACAAAAACACACACTAGTCTCTCTCTCTCCTCTCTCTACTACGAAAGAAGAGATGATAGAACAGACTTTATTTTTTTTGAAGGGAATAGAAAGAGAAGGAAAAAATACCAACTATGGCATTTAAGAAATACCCAAAAGGTAAACATAGTACAAACAATGGTACGTAGACAGACCACCAATGATAGAAAAAAATAAGATGGAAAAAACTAACCAGAAAATTTAATAATGAGAAGAGCGGGTAGAAGATAAAGAGAGCGGAGAAAGCTTAAGATAGTTTAGACATAACTAGGAAAAAACTTACTTTAATGAAAACCAAAGCAGAAGAGCAGATCGGACGCATCTGACACGAAGCGGCAAACGAGATCCAGGGTAATTTAAAGAGGGGCATTATGGGTAGAGCATAGCTCGAGAGTTTGGAGGGCACGAGCTGAAGTATACGGCCGAGTAGGTTCCGAGACTCGGAACAGAGCCCACAGTCAAGATTATGTGAAGATCGACAACATCAGATTCATTGTTTTCCAGGAAGTTTAAAGACTGTGTTCCCAAACATTCCTTATGGCTTAGAGGCAGATCACGGTCAAATGGGACCTTAGGCCAGGTAATGGACCAGGAACCCTTAATACCAGCATCCCATTACTTGGCCGTCTCTCCCAACCAGGGGTGTAGCTAGGATTCTCAAATTTGTACTCACAGCTCTCAAACTGCTTCCCCCCTCCCCAACCAAGGTACGGCCATTCTCGTAATTCACGGTTCGCTCTTTTAGTGTCGATGAAGAGGCATTCACTGTAATGCCTCTTCAGTAATAGAATATAAATTCACTCAAACTCGGTTCCTTGAATTGAAAATTAACCTGAAGTGTCAGTTCTTTGAAAAATGCAGCATGGTAGTTGGGGTAGAGAATTTATGCTTTTGTTTTCTGTAACTAAGGTACAGGTTTTGAGCTTGAGTAAATTACTAACCACCTGCTACCCCCAACTAGGATGTTTCATTCACACACACCCCTACCTACCTCTTAGTGCAAGAAATATGGACAAAGCCTAAAATAAACAGGGACAGATATTAAATAATGCTCTTGTGAACTTAGAAAGTTGCTAGAATAACAGGATTTGTGCTAGTATGAGAAAGTTGCTAGAATAACAGGATTTGTGCTAGTATGAATTTTTCTAAAGGACATGAAGTCTGAAACTCAAATGTCTGTCATTATTTAGCAACTTCAGCCTTCAATGATTTTCTAGAAAATCACAAAATTTATGAGGAACAGACAAAAAATATGGGGCAAAAATCTGGACATTCTGCAAAATTTGGACAGTTGAGAGGTATGCTACCTACCTACCTAACACACACACACCTCTCAACCTCTTAGAGCAACAAACTCAAATAAAACTGAAGCAAAGGCCCAAAAATAAGGACATTTTTTTAAAATACTGCTCTTATAAACTTAAATAGTAGGAGGTCTTGCATTAATACGAATTTTCTGAAAGGTATGAAATCTGAAACTCAAATGTCTGCCATTATTTTCTAACTTCAGTCTTTAATGATTTGCCACTAATTTGCCAGAAAACTGTAATTTTATGAAAAACGGACCAAAAATGTGATGCAAAAATATAAAGTTGCCAGACAATACAGCTGGGAACCTGTCAAAGAAGGGACACCATTTTAATATGAGCACAGTTAACTTAGAGCAGCTAACAAAATTAGAGAATCTACATGCATTTCTGAAATAAAAGTAATGTATAACTCTAATCATTACAGTTATTTATAAAACTAAACCCTCCATGTTTTCTTCCAAAATTGCTATTTTGCAGAGAGTTTATTAGCGGGAGAGCAACATTTTGAGACAAAATTGGGGACAGTTGAGAGGTTTGGATATTCCTAATTCTATAAAGCGATTTATTTGCACATACCTCTCAACCTCTTAATGCAGGAAATCTGGACAAGGCCAAATATATTGGGGAAACATACAAACAGTACTAAAAATTGACCTTGTATAAACTTAAGACAGTTGATAGAATATCAGGTCTTGCTTTAGCATGCATTTTTCTAAAGATTATGACGTCTGAAACTTAACATCGGTCATTATTTAGTAACTTCATTCCTAAATGATTTGCCAGAAAAAGTTTTATTTTGCATTTTACAGCACGCGCACCAATAAATATCTGCTACACAAAGCAATGCAGTCTCACAATGAAACTAGACTTAGCATTAAAACTTCTCTGCCCTTGAAACTCACATTCATTGAGACAGCATTGAAACCCACATTCAAAGAAAATACATTTTGCCAGTGGCAGATAAAGTAACTTTGGGCTGTTTTCAAATCATAGGCCCCTTGCACATGAAACATACACATGCTCTTTGATATACCTTCCATCATAAAAGTCTACTCAAACTTCTACAGTCCACAAGTATCAGTGAATATGCACAATCTCTGAACTAGTAAAAGCCATCTACATAATTCCACATTAGAGAAATCTGTAACTAATGAAGAGGCTGCTGCTAGCAAACAACTTTATATTTCATGGTTTCATCTACAAATAATGTGCCTGTTGCCCTTGAGGAATAAATTGCCTATGTTGCATTAAAAACAATGATACGCTAGTAATATTGCAATAGGGAATGGATGGCAAACTTGTAACAGGTTCATAGTTGCTACTAGATATCTTCGCCAAAACGGACTACAGCATCCACCCCCCTTTACAACACAGTACAGTATCAGCAATGCATCTACCTACTGTGGGAGAAGAACCCACAGCCTTCTGCATCAAAAGCAAGTACACTACCTGTTGTGCTATTAACAGTACAAGCAGACTCAGCATAAGCAGCACTAAACTTAAGTTCCCCTGCAGCTCTCAGCTCCTTGTAAAATGTCGACACTCAGCTGTATCTCTGAACTTTGCAGCACTAGAAATCTGGAAAAAGCCAACATTTATTGGGGGGGGGGGGCAAAAGCCCAAAAAACAGGGACACATTTTAAACATTGCTTGTATAATTTTGGAAAGTTGCTAGAATAAAATGCTGCATTTTCACCATGCATGTCTTGAACCCAGAACCATATGCACTATAGTCAGTGCAACATACCACTATGCTAAATCAGCAGTTTGAAAAATAGGAAGACAAACTTAATGGCCATCATTTAGATAGCTCTCAACCTCTTAGCACAAAAAACATGGACAAACAAAGCCAATAATAAGGGAATACAAGTTCAGTTCTCACGTCACACCTTAGCACAAACAACCAGGACAAACAACAAAAACAATAACGGGAGAAATACAACTTCAGTTCTCACCATAGCTCACAACCATTAGAAAAGCAAATCTGAACAAAGTTCAGAAATGGTGGTGGTTAGGGACTTTAGGCTCTTCTTACCCTGAAGCAAAGGTACAGGGTTTGAGCCTGAACACCTATAACCAGCAGGTGTATTATGTGGGGGCATTTTCACACACACACCAGTTCAAACTAACCCTGCCATCACACACACACACACACACACACACACACACACACACACACACACACACACCAGTTCAAACTAACCTGCCATCTCACACACACACCAGTTCAAACTAACCTGCCATCTCACACACACACACACACACACACACACACACACACACACACACACACACACACACCAGTTCAAACTAACCTGCCATCTCTCACACACACACACACACACACACACACACACACACACACACACACACCAGTTCAAACTAACCTGCCATCACACACACACACACACCAGTTCAAACTAACCTGCCATCACACACACACACCAGTTCAAACTAACCTGCCATCACACACACCAGTTCAAACTAACCTGCCATCACACACACACACCAGTTCAAACTAATCTGCCATCACACACACACACACACACACACACACACCAGTTCAAACTAACCTGCCATCACACACACACCAATTCAAACTAACCTGCCATCACACACACACACACACACACACACACACACACACACACACACACACACACACACACACACCAATTCAAACTAACCTGCCATCACACACACACACACACACACACACACACACACACGCCAGTTCAAACTAACCTGCCATCACACACACACACACACCAGTTCAAACTAAACTAACATTTGCCATCAGTTCAAACTACTAAACTGCCATCACACACACTTCAACTGCCATCACACTTCAAACTAAACTGCCATTTGCGATTGTGCTGGACACACACAATATCTGCGCTTGCATGCACACACTTACTTCAATTGATTGCCTCAATGATAATCCTCTGTTCGTTGCGCATGCTTCAATAATCCTCTGTTCGTTGCGCTTGCATTGCCTTTGTGAACGCTCTCCTCTGTTCGTTGCGCTTGCCTCAATAATCCTCTGTTTGTTGCGCTTGCATTGCCTTCCATTTGTGAATGCTCGTTTCCCGCTCGCAGCCAGCCGGGCATGATGTGAGCTCACTTCCAACTGGCTGCTATTCTCCTTAAAGGAGCCAACACCTCCTTAAATGTACGTACGTTTTTTTTCCCCCAAAAATCTACCCCCCCCTTCTAAAAAAGTTGTACTGAAATCAGTACAGTGCGTATGCCTCCCAACGTTCCTGCTCCCAACTGCCCTAAAACGCTGTTTAAATCTTTCATTGTACATGCTATTTTCTTCACTTAATGAACATGAAGATTTATATTTAATTTAAAAACTTTTACTTCATATTTTACAGCAAAAACTGACATTCCTTTAAATAAAAACATTCACACTGAAAGCAAACTAAGCATAAGCAACAGTAAACTCCTCTCTACTTGAAGCTCACATTTATTGAGACAGCATCTGGCAACTCAAACTATAAGAGATGTGCTGGGATTCATAGTCAAAAAACATATAGTGACGCACTAATTAGCAGCTATGTGAAGGATGCAGGAATTCAACATTTGCCAATAGCCTGAGACAGCAGATTAGACAAGTGTCCCTTTTCAGGAGCAGCCCATGCCCAGGAGCACTGCCTGGTGAACTGACTTGGCCAGAATCAGACATTTACACAGAAGACAAAGGCTGAGGGGCATAAATCCTTCACTAGAAGGAAGCTGACAGCCTATCTGCAGTAACTGTCAAACTGCTGTAGCCCACAGTGCATTTCACATCCACTTCTCAAAAAAAAAAAAAAAAAAAATTAAACTTTTAGATTTCTTGCTGTCCAGTTTATTCGCAGCCACATAATAAACACACTGCCAACAGTCAACAAAACAAAGAAACCAAGGATCATACCCAAAAAACATGGTTCATATGGTTGATGCTGCTCCTGTTTACTACAATTGATTCTTTCCTTTATACCATAACTACTCTGGGATGCAGTAGCTAAGTATTAACTAATACACACACAAATGCACACATACAAGTGACCAGCAACTACAGTCCATTGTATGACTACGTACATATCAACTGTTTCCATGAAATTATATGAATGAACAAATATATAAATAGTACCCTAAAAATATATTTCAGCTCACTGCTGTGAAAACCATACAGTGCAACCCATTGCATCTCCCATGCCTTCCCAACTTCTTAGCTCAAGAATCACACAAACGCCAAAAATCAGGAAACAGATTTTAAATATTAATCTTACATAGTTGCTAGGAGACTTTGGGTTATCAAGCATTTTCTAAAGGATATGAAGTCTGATACGCCCACATTTGTCATTACTTAATGAGTGCAGATTAAAATATTGCTTTCATATACTTATGTCCACAGAACAACAGATTTTGCATTAGCATGAAATTTGAGGGATATAAAGTCTGAAACTCAAATGTCTGCCATTAAACTATCCTCAGTTTGTTAGAAAAAACACACATTTCATGAATAATGCATCAAAATATGCAACAAAATCAGGGACATTATGCAAACATATCCTGAATAAGTGTCCATGCCCTGGAAACTATTGCAAAATGGATTCGCAATCTCTCTCGAGTAGCCAAGCCAATACCTTCCACATACAATTACTAATTAAAATAAACTACCGAGAAACGCCCACAAATACAGATATATTCCGTTAAAAAAGATGGTAGCCAGAAAATCTTAACCACAAACTACACACCAATTTCTTCTGTTCAAAAAAAGACAACAAAAGAAAAACAGAGTAGTCAGATATGCTCATAAATAGTTATTCAACAGAAAGCTAGATGGAATAAAAGCCTGGTTAATACTGCTACCTGAATTCTTCAACGAAAACTGCTCCAAACCTCTCCAACACTAAGACAATGAGCCAGCCACACTGCACAGAATACAATCTGAGGGAACTACCCAAGAATGTAGATAGAAAGACATCTAAAAGTAAATAAATAAAAGCAAAAATAGAGAATATAAAACCAAGTGGCAAACAAGCAACTCAGCAGATTTCTATTCCATCCCTAACTGAATGAATGCACAATAAAAGCACAAATGATCAAGGGGACTTGCATGTGACAACTGCTGTATTTACACTGAAAGTCAAAGCAACCCACCTGTAGGCAATTAAAAAAAATGATTTCAAGCGTTCAAGTATTGCATCCTTGTCCCTTTCCCTCCCACACATCAATGTACAGTAAACTTGCAGTCAACCAGAACTCAAGCAACCAGAAGAAAAATCGATGAAATACAGTATAGTATGAAAAATTCAGTTTTTCATGTGTTGCATGATTTTTCCCCTCAGAAATATACCTTAAGTTTTTATAGTTTTAGACTTTTAAAAAGAAAGATAAAAATAAATTCCCTCTCTACCCAACGTGAGAACAAGTCAAACCAAACAAGTTAAATTGCTAAAATGTCAACACTCGCTCTATACTCACTGAGTTTGCCAGACTGCACATTCTCTCTCCGATCTCTCACACGCACTCTCTTCAGCTTTCATACATCTCTCACACACAATTGCTTCTGTTTTCATACATGAATTCGCTATCTCTCTCTCTCTCTATTCAATTCCAGTCTACTCAGCATACACCTTCTAGTGGAAATATAAGTTTAAAATATTACTCCAGCCAGGCTTTTAATGACTGTATTTCAATATTAAAATCAAATCAATACAGTGTTTATGGTATGGTATGAAACAGTATAGGGCACAGTCAGGTCTATTTTTAAGAGCTCTCAAGCAACCAGAATCTACCAATCCCCATGGGTGCTGGTTAAGAGTTTACTGTAGTATCCATTTTCATTTTGCAGTTGAGATTCTAAGATATTAGTATACTTTTATCAGCTGCCCTCCACCATCTTAGCCCAAAAGAAATTAGGCCACTGACATTAAGACAGCCTCCACATCAAGCATTAAATGCTGATTGAAAATAGGCAAAAAGGGCTCAACACGTGTTGTAACAGCTTTCAAAAAAATAAACAGACCTGAAAATTACCATTCTGGGCTAGGAGCAGTTGCCTTATTTAACAATTCTCATGAGTGCAAAAGCAGCTACTCTGGGACAGTATTCCTATGAGATGTTGGGGGAGTAAGCAAGAAAAGCTTATTTTTAAGGAGTTTTTATTTTTTAAACTGTTTTTACACCATAGCTGAACAGTTGTACGCTACATACCTGTGCATAAAAATGCCATTACCTACTTTAATACTAGTACTTACTGTTTAGTAAGTAATGCAAACTAATAATGTGGCACTGCCTCTTCTCAGGGATTAGGTCCAAGGTAGACTCTGAATAGTCTGAGCAGGCTTATTAAAAAAAACACGCAGCACTGAAAAGATTTTGCGTTACTACAACTGCAAAAGTTTCTTATTGCACAAATGCTGTACATTTGAGCCAGTGAAAGAGGAGTACCCAATGCCTGACAGCAGATCTGATTTGCAGCCAAGCGTGAGCGGACCCAGGTTATTAGGATGGAAAATGTAGGTAGGAGATTTTATTTTCTTAACGTTTGTGCTCCTCAGCCAGCAACAAGCCATAGGAAGCTGTCTACATCACCATGTGCTGGATCTGGCTGTTATGGCCCATGAAGATTGCCACATATACAGGTTTACACAAATAACTAAAAAAATGCAAGAAGACAGTACAGAGCCTATAGAAACTGTTTTGATACAACTGCATGGTTTGAATGAAAAGTTGCTACTACTAACCAGATTTCTTTCATTTTTATACTGATTGAGGGACCTTCATTTGCATAGACTCTAAAATTGTTCTCAGTTAAACAACTAAAGAGGAGTAAGGTGACACTTTGTACATTTGAGTAACCCTTAGAGTCTGAATTAAAGGCACCATTATGGAAAGGACAGTACAGATGTCCTCTGTATTTGAACCACAATCTGACAAGTACTTTTAAATGGAACTGTTCCGTTTTCTGAGGTGTGCAAACACTAAAGCTAAACATCGGATAACCACTCTAAGGGCTTTGGAAACACCAAATGGGAGAGATGCAAACTTTAGTGAGTCTGTGCTATCCAGAATCACGAAATACATTAGAGTTTTAATGGAACATGAAGATAAGACTCTTCCATGTCTAATGTCATATGAGCACTGCTCTATGAAAAGCAGTATTTGTTTTAAAGTTATAGTCATGATTTTTTGCATGGACATACTAATTGTGGTATGGTACATCCAGAACTGGTCTTAGTTATTTGTCCTTTTGACACCAGAAAAAGACAAAACTAAAATCCTAGACCTCTCGAAGGAGGAAGCACCCACTGTATTGTCCTTAAATTAACAGCCGTCTTACTAGAAAGCAAAGCCAGTTAAATCTAATGCGATCCGATGTTAAGAGCAATGGACAAGGTTGGTGATGAAACTATGTTGCAATCTTGAGCAAACAGTCTGTAAAATCTGTGTGCTGTAATGCTCTCCAAATTCAAAAATATAAAAACTACAGACCATCTCCCGAGAGTATTAAATAGGATTATGTTGAAAACTGAAAATGTCCATCAGTGGAAAAACCTTCACTTGTCCCTTCCCTTACATCTAGATCCTGTCGTTTGACATGCCTGCTTACCTCTGTAATGTCTCGAAGTGGAACTGTTGGACAGGTATACCTTTCTTTCTTTTAAAATGGTCTTCTTATTGGATAACATCTGGAAAAAATGTTATGTGGGAGCATGAAACATTTATCTATCCTCTCTGATTACAACAGTGACAATGCTGTTGGCTATCTTGCCAAATAAAAGATCCTGGGTAAATGGTAACATTAGACGGACAAACCTCAACATTTAGCAGTTAGGTCTCTTTTTGTAAGAGGGCATATCTCCTTAAAAACACACCAAATACTGCAACCCTGAGTGAGACACCCACAGTATCATATGCACATTTAAGTACACTGTTATATTACTTATTTAAATTTTCTAGAGTATTCTTAATGTCTCATTCAAATGTATCCTGAAACCACTCATGAATCTAGACTACTAAAGACATTTGATAAGTTACCATATGCTCTAAACATCTAAGGGCTACTAGTACACATTGTCTGTACCCGTCCAGAAATCTACTTTCCCTATCAGAGGGCAGTGATGATAAAGGTACAATCCTTCTGCATTATGGAAAGGAGAGGCGAGGCAAGAGAGAGAAAGAGAGAACATTTACTTTGTGGATGTTGTACAAGCCTGAACTTAAGCCATTCTGTCTGCCTTTCTGTAGGTAGGAGGAGGGGCTGAGTATTAAGACATGTAATTAACCCTTACTGCATGTTTGAACTGTGGCTATAGGAGGATGGAAAGCTGTAGGAGTGTGAAGTGCCCTAATGGTCAAACTCTGGGGGGGGGGGGGGGGGGAGAGTTATTTGCTGCATTTAAAAGTCTTTTTGCTGATGTCACAGGGCTTCAGCCATCAGTGCTGATGAAGGTTAACAGGATTCTAAACATATGGATGACCTTTAGTGGTTTGAGTTTGGGGCTGGAATAATCTGCCAGTGTGAATATAAAACAATGTACAACTACAACTTTGAAGACTTCCTTTCAAAACACAATGCAGTCTATATTAAGTGAATGTGTCCGAGAATGGCTGTGGGTAGTCTCAGAAATGGTTACTAGCCCCTCAAAAGCAGAAAACTTGGATCATTCAATGAGGAGAGAGTCCTGGTCAGTTGGAGACAATTCCTGGACCTGCAATATTAAAAGCAGATGGGTTTTATGACTGTGTTGACACATGGTGCTTTAAGAGGGTGCAGCATCTGGATCCCTCAACTTGGGAACAGTACAAGTGGATATCCTCTGTGTAGCTTGAAGGTTACATGTACTTCTGAAACTTTCTCCTACTCATCTACTGCCTCAGTTGGCTGAGTGTTTATGGATTTTTTTTCCAGTCTTGTCAGACTGATCTCTGATTCTTTGTTACTACCATTACTTCTCTCATTCTTTATGGTCTTCTAGTGTCTTGACGAACAATATGCTTTTACAAAGATTTTAACCTTCAGAAAGCATCTTTTTAAACATTGAATACAGTGGGGCTTTATTAAGTCTGTAAGAAGTCTTTACAATCTTCAATTTTACCTACAGACCATAGGTAAAACAGTGAATCTGCTGCAATCTGCCTATTGCAAGCATACTTGGAGATGGATATGGGGAAGGGGGAAAATTTGACTCCTTTCTTCAAAGTCTTTCATCAACAAAATAAAATATTTGTGAAATGTGCAACAATCCAGCAAACAAGTTTGGCAATACTAAGTGACCAGTGGCCTTAAGTCAAGAAGAAATTTAGCCTATACAAAATAATGTTGGATTTTGTCCCCATACTCAAATTTATAATCTCATAACTCTTAAGATCTCATTTATGGACTTGCAGTTACAAATGGGATCCAAGCCACTGGTATACAGAGAAAGGGAGAGAAGCAAAATCACTACTACGGCAGCTTTATACAAATCAACCCAACTTAGTCTGTACTACTGCCAAATCTGAGAGTACAAAAAAGCAAAACTTGGCCAAAAGCTGTACATTCTCCTTCCAGGAAAAAGTACGGTTATTTAAGTAAACTTAGCGTAACAGTAGATATTCGAATGATCACTGATGCAGTAGCCTACGCTACATAGGTTATATCATGCCAAGGATATAAGCCACCCAGCTTCCAAAGCTTCAGGGCATGTTCAATGCACCCAAACAGTTGGACAGTTCAAGGTGAGCTGTCTAAAAGTCAAGTTTGGGCACTGAACCTTCAAAGCTCTCATGACAACGGTAAGAGACAGGCTGAGCCCCGAGAGGACATAGCTATGATCAAAAAGAAATGAACGCCCACACCCTGGCAAAAGAACTCACAAAAAAGGGGGATGGAAGAAGACAGCAGCTAGTGCAGAACTGATTATTCAAACAGTTACTGTTACAGTAAGGTTACTAACAAATGTACTATGTATTATTACTCACTGCTACTGCATGCTAAGCTATATGAGGAGATTAACCTACCCAATATTTGGGAGGTGGAAGTTGATGAGTTCAGGGGCCCCTGAAGAGATGTCCTAGCAAAGCCTGGTCTAAACACAGAGAAGGAATCAAGCTTGCAAAAGCACGTACAGAGGACAGATTTGCTGCTTCTAGAACTTCTAAAATCCAGCCCTTTCTAAAAAGCCAAAGACAAAACCAAAACACTAGTACAGCAAGTCTGGACCCTGCCTGGAATACTTTTGTTGTAGTAAGAACAAAACGTAATAGCCAGAGGCAACAATTTGGAAATGGTCTGCTTTGACATAGGTTGTTCCTTCTTACCATCACAAGAAATGAACAACTGTTCAGAATATTTGAAATTATTTTGCTCTGTCAAGATGGTACCAAAGTTGAATGCGGCCATCCAAGGTACAGAGTATCCTCTCTCTCATATGTTTGGGTTCAGAAATGAAAACATGGAGATGAATAGTTCGGGTTTAAAAGGTAAACTCCAATACCACCTTAGGCATAAAAGTAAGATTACTTCTCAGAGAAACCCTGTGCTTGTGAAAAATGAGCTAGGGTTTACCCACCATAAGAGCTTGCAACTCAGATCTTTTTGCAGAGGTCAAAGCAATCAGTAAAACAGTTTTCCATATTAAGAGCCTCAAGTCAACCTGATGAGCTGGATCAAGTGTTAGCTTCTCACACAAAATTAAAATCCCAAGAAGGAGCTACCAATTTTCTTGAAGGCTTTTTATGCAAAACCCCTTTCAAAAATATTCTAACAGGAGAATACATTGAAAGAGGGGGTTACATGGGCAGACATGCTGAAATGGCAGAGAAATTAACTTTGATAAAGGAGTAAGATAGGCCACAGGCTAGTAACTCGTACAAAAAATTGTAAAACCAGAGAAACATTAACCCTGAATGGGTGCTGGTTGTTTGTTGGCACCAACAAAAAACCTTTTCCATTTGCTAATATAGGATTTTCTAGTAGCAGGCTTTCCGGTCTCCATTAGTACCTTCTGCAAACCCTCAGTAAACAGGTACCTAAAAGGTATTAAAACACGATCATCCAGGCAGTCAGCTGAAATTGTCTGGGGTCAGGATATATCAAACATGCCTGTTCTTGTGTGAACAGATCCATTCTGTAGGGGAGTTGCAGTAACTGAACCTGGGAAATTACAAAAGGGAGAACCACTGTTGCCTGGGCCAGAAGTTAGTCATCACAATGATCTTGGGTGATTCAGTCTTCCACACCTTCATATAAGGAGTTCTGGAGTAGAATTTTGCCAGATGATCATCCAGAGAGGAGGCAAAAAGGTCTACTTGAGGAACTCTCCACAGATGGATCAAGTCTTGGAAGACCCCCCTGATCTAGTTTCAATTTGTAAGGTTCTGCCTTTGTCCTGCACAACCTGTCTGTGGCACAGTTTTGCTCTCATAGAATGCAAGATACCTGTACAGTAAGACTATTGCTTGTAAAGATATATGCCAAGCTAAAAGGGCTAATGGGCATAGGGGACAAAACTTGGTTCCCTCTTGCTTCTTGATGTACCACATCACTGTAATATTTTTTGCAACATAAAGTGGCCCTGGGGACCACAGATGAATTCCAGTTGGGTGCCTTGATAACATCAACCATCTCTTTGACATTTATGTGCTTGCATCTATGTTGTCCCAAATACCTTGCACTTATCCCTTTTGACACTGCTCCCCAAACAAAGTCCAAAAATCGGTGGTGACTGGTTTGGAGCACAAGGGGAGACCTGGATTCAGGAATATTTGATGTTTCCACCAAGAGAATTCTTTTTTTCATAAATCACAAAACTGGAATCTGCAAACGTAATGAGCATTGGTGCTGGGAAAGAAACTTTAGATACCATTGCATCTTTCTCATATGGAGTCTTGCTTGGGGTATCATGAGAACTATTCTCACTGTAAAGAAAATGGCTTTGTATTGAGGTATCTAGCAGACACTCTAGGAACACAATCTTCTATGACGCAGTCAAAAATACTTTTGAATGTTCTTTTAAAATCCCGATTTTTGTAAAACAGATCTCACCCTAGAGAGATTCCTTACACTTTGAAAAAGACTACAAAAATAAGCAAGTCATTTAAATGTATAATAAAATATGGATACCATGTAGACTGCAGTCAGCTATAACTAGAGCTAGACACTTGGTGAACGCTCCTGGATCACTGGATAGTCCAAAGAATCAAAAAGTAAGGTAGAAAACTGACAATGTGATCAACACACAAAACCTTAAGAAACACCTGGAGTCTGGATGAAAAGTAAAGTAATGTGACAAGTATCTTAAATCTAGTATTCCCAAAAACTTAAGAGGAATGAAGAGTGACAGGTTGTGAAGTGACAGCTTTTTGAACTTGGGCATTATCACAACTACATTTAGTAATGAGAGATCCAGAACTGGTCTCCAGACATTTTCCTTCTTTGCAACTAAAAATATTCTTAAATATAAACCATTCCTTAACTGGGAAGGAGGAACTGTCTCTATTACTCTGTGGAACAACATGTGTTGTAGACAAACGTAAATGGAGATGTTTGGTCTGTTTGAGAGTAATGACTTCCTGAAAGGAAGGAATTTCCTCCCACTGCCATCTGTAACTGCTGAATGATTTTCAGGACCCATTTGTTTGAAACTACTCATTGCCAAAGAGAGAAATGGAGAGAGACTTTTTGGAAGAAATAAGGGACTGCCGGGGGGTGGGGGTGGCCCCTTACAGTGTCATTCTTACGTGTTTGACTGCCTTTTACTTTGGAGGGGGTTCTGCTTTCTTTCTGGAACCTCCTTGCCAATGTTTTCTAAACATCTACTTACCAGCATTTTGTGGAGACTGTTTATTAAAAAGTGGATGAGGTGAAAGAGAATCCCTTGGAAAATTTGAAAAATAAGGCTGAAAAATAAGAGATTCCCTGAATTGGCTTACCCCTTGTCACAATTTTTGATCACCTCTGCAGCACAGGGTCCTAAAACTAACTCACTACCAAAGAAGAATTTAAATTCACATGTTTATATCTTCTGGAAGGTATTGAGAAGTCAGCCAGGAAAACCTCCTCAATACAGAGCCATTGGCCACAGCCCTGGAAGATATATTAACAGAATCATAATCCCAATATAAACAATAAGTAGCAACCTCTGGAAGGGAAGAAACTAAACCACTCAAAGCAGATTTTTCCTTGCAAGAATAAAACATTCCTCATACTCACAGTTTGTCATAATAAACTAACATACAAGCCTAACACTTTCAATATTGTGAAAAATCAGTTGGGGGATGCATACACTTTATTCCCATACTTATAGTACCACCCATGTCTGAAAGGAAAGGATTGGAATTAAGTATTTAGCAGCAGCTAGATTAACAGAGGCTACTCCTGTCGGGTCAGGTCTGGGGCAAGTGTATTAAAGCTTGAAAGCTTGAGGAACTTTGTGCAATCTTTTCTTAGGATCAGCAGGCTGACAATAAGGGAAGTTAAAGACTGTGGCAAACACATCCCCCAATACTCACAGCATGGGGGGGGGGGTTGAAGGTTCAGGAAATTCCATTTGTAACAGCTCATACTATTTTCTGAGGTACTAAGAAACCTTGGTTTTCTCCCACTGAAAACACTGACACATTTTGGAAATAGTTTTAGAAAAACAGAATCCCTCACAGAGATTCAAAATATAGAACATGTTCTCCTTGAAGTTTGAATCTGAAGAGAAATCCCTGCATCTGCCTCTTCATCTTCCCGACCATATTTATAATCTTGAATCTCTTCAAGAAGAGAGCAATCCCTTTTTCTTTTACCAGAATCCCCCTTTTAGGAAGGATCAGTAGCCTGAACAAAACCTTGCCCCAGACATAATAAAGTACTCCTGTACAAAGAAACTTGATCAGGAGTAGATGTTTAGTTGGTTTCTTTTTGACAGGAAAACTGGAGCAAACAGGTTTATTAATGGCAGCAACAGCTTCACCATGGATAAGCATAATATTCTGACTAAACAAAGAGATCTTCCTTGTCCCTTCTCCCAAGACCAGCAGGAGTGGCTCTCCCTTGTCAAGTGAGAGGACATCGACAGCCAGAGAGGACATGCCTAACCGCCAGTCCATAGTGGCAGTAGGTACTACACCAGAGGGATATGGAGAAAAAGATGAGTCATCTGAGGAACCAGCTTCGGCTACAGCAGTGTCACCCACCTGCAACTGAAGCAAAGTGTTAGCCTGCTGTGGTGGCAAAGGCTGTTTGCTTAACTTAATCTTTTTTGGTTGGAAGGACCAACAGTCAAAAGTGGAACTGGTAGTTTGTTCCATGATCAACAAGAAAACTGTCACTTTCCCAGAGAAAAACTAAAGGGCCAAATAAAAAAAAGTTGGTTTTT
>NC_056738.1:525192404-525233708 GCF_019279795.1 Protopterus annectens | reverse complement strand
TTTTTTTTTCAAGCCCCTGCACCCACTGCATACTAAATTTATCAACTCTGAGATCGCAGTACAGTGGGGAAAAGGGCAAGTCCCCCGATTCTCACTGTACCATGATCTCCATTCAAAAGCTTCGAGTTTTTAGAGAATCAATCATATGTTCACGACCATATCAATTTCAAGTTTCTGAAAATTTGAGCTTCAGATAGAAACCCATATAAAACACTTCATTCTTAGAAATTTGAAAGCCTCATCTTGTGGTTAGACATTTTAAAATTATAACAATAACTTCTGACTTATGTCTTAAAAAGCAGCTGTGGACTGCAATTAATGCATCTGTTTTAAAAATAGCCAATATCTTCTGTGATGGGAGTGCCCAAGCTCCGACAATATTCATGTCTTGGAAGAACCCAGGTTTCAAGACTTATTAAATTCTGGAACAATGGCCTGGAGTTCTTAATATACTCCTTCCTGTACTAAACATGTAATGGCTGCCACAGTGCCCATGTGCTAAAAAAGACACTAAAAACAGTATGCCTTTCACAAACCTCTCAACTGCTCCTATTGAGGTCTGATCTACTCCTGTACATGATGTACCTATTTCTGTATGTACCCCCTTAATTTCAGGCTTGATTTACACTTTACACTTTCACACAATCTTCTGACTACTCATCACACATGATTTTTTAGCTGTCTAGCAAACAGAAAACCTAACTACATATCCAATATACTTGTGGCACCAATAATTTTTAAGTATAGAGTTCAACTATCTTGCATCTCCCTTTTTCAGAAGCAAAAAATTAATGACCTTGTGCAGTAGAATTTTGCACTACAGTTCATTAAAGTCTACAGATTGTACACGTTCTCTGTTAATGTGCTTATATTTTCCCATCATTTTTGTCACAAACAGGTTTTTAAATGCATTTCTGATTACTATTCTCATAATGTCCTTCTGTATCACGGTTGCAGTTTTCCTTAAAGAAGGGATGTCTCGCCCCAGGCAGGCTGTCGCTTGGCCAGTAGGGATAAGCTTGAAAAAGAAAGATCTTGTTTGCGCCATACATCAGATTATGCTCCTCATACAAAATGTAAGGCATAAAAGGGACATATGGACGCAACTACCCTGAACTTCTTTTGCTGCCAGTTTGAACGCTGTTGTTGCCAGTTGGTTTGAACACTTAGAAAAACATCATTTGGGACAAAAAAAGAAACGATTAGAAACCAGGAAGAATGTGTAAGAACCAAAAATGAACTAGTGCCTCAGCATACGCCTTCAAGGTTCAAAAGTTTTAAACCTTGAGACACTTATTACTAAATAAAACAGTAGAATGTACCAGAATGCATATGAATTTAAATGAAAACATAAAGCAAAAATAATTCAGTTGAAACTGAGTTTATATGATAATAACTATAAGCCAGTTGAATTCAAAAATACACATAACCTAACTTATCCCTTCTGCCGCGTGAAACAATTTCATAAAGAAAATATGTATCCCTCATGTCAGAGAAAATGCATCACATGAGGTTGCAATGTTTTATCCAAAATTTCTCCTACCCTTTCCGTGGGACCCCCACCTGAGATGCAATCTGTCACCCCAGTGGGTTCTAAATATTTTTGTGAACTTTGGAGATAAATGCAGCTAGCTTTACTTTGAATAATAATTGGGTTTTCTTTTGACAAGTCTTTATAGACACCTTTAAGAGTACAGCTAACTGTGCCAAGTTTGCTCCCAGTTATGCCAATTTGTTCATGGGACAATTTGAGGAATTTTTTTTGTACAGTGATTCTTACTTTGTTAATGTGGCGTTTTATAAATGCTACATCGATTTATTTTTTATAGCTCCGGGCTCACAGGAACAGTTTGTTGGTTTTATGCAGGATATACGGAAGAATACTTTTGGTTTTACCTTTTACTTATTACTTACGTAATACCATTCATTATCTGGATGTTGAGTTGTACATTGTTAATGATACAATACAGTGAATGTTATACAGAAACAAACTTCTGTGAATTGTTTTTTTGTATGCATCTAGGTCACACCCTGGCCACTTAAGAGCTCTCCCCTTTGGTGAAGTATATAGGGCTAGAACTTTATGTTCGGATTAGATTAATTTCCAGAAAGTAGTTGTGGATATAGTTTGACAGATTATCTAGGGGTTATAATTAAAATCTTCTCATTACAACATGTCAGAAGGTTGTACACAGAGATAAATCTACTCAAATATAAGCACATTGAAAAGGTGTTTGGGAATGATAAAGGGGAAAAGGAGGATATATATTTTGTGACTTGTTATGCACTGTTAGTTGAAGGTGTACCATGTTATCTTGAGGAACCATATTATTACAGCGGATGTGATATACAAGAATTTGAAATTAAATATTTCTTAAACAAATTCACCTAACAGCAAGTACAGTTGTACACATGTTTTGGTGTCTCAGTGTAAGGGATGCACTACTTGTAGTTATAGATTGCGCAAAGTACAGTTGTGTACACTTACCAAAAATGTAGATGTTCAGGTGTATTCACTGTTGCAGTCACACTTGTGTTATCTGCCTGCAGGTAGCCCTCAGTCGGCCCGAATACCAGAGACTTAGTATTTCTGCATCGGATGCTGTCACTCCAGGACTGACGTCAGGTCGTCAGGGGTACAAAAAACAGGCAGCTGGCACCATTACATCAGTTTCTTACCCCAAATGTCAGGAGCCCCCCAAATAAGGAGCTAGGCTACGGTGGGGAAAACACCACCAGTAAAAAGTAAATACAAATACCCCAGAAAAGATTAGTAATCGGCATAGATAAGAGAAAGAAACATCTAAGTGTATGCAACTGTGCTACGTTCTTCGTGTTTCACTGTTGCAGTCATCACACACGGGTGGAGGCAGTCAAGAAGAGTTAGGGCTGGCTAGTATGCCTTGCAAGACTGCTGTAGCAAATCCTGCCCTGGATTTGGAAAAGATAGGCAGATGGTAATGCTTGAAGGTGTGTACAGAACTCCAGGTAGCAGCCTCCAGGATGTCCCTGGTAGGGACTCCCCTGAGAAATGTTGTAGAGGTAGATGTTGCCCTAGTGGAATGTGCTCTGACCCTCTGAGGGGTTAGTTTCCCATGGTGCTTGTAGCAGAAATGGATGCAGTGTGCTATCCATTTTGAAATAGGTTGTTTTGAAATGGCCTTGCCCTCTGCCCCTGTTGCAAAGCTGACTAGTAGCTGGTCAGATATTCTGAAGGGCTTAAGTCCTATCAAGGTAGAATCTGAGCTGTCTGTGCACGTCCAAGGAGTGCAGGACCCTTTACTCTATTTTGAGGTTTAGGGAAGAAGGTTGGCAAATGGATGGATTGATTGAGAGCCAAACTGGACACCACTTTAGGCATAAAGGAAGTGTTAGTCCTGAGGGAAACCCTGTCAGCATGGAAAATAATGAAGGGTTCCACAGCCATCAGTGCTTGTAGTTCAGACACTCTTCTAGCTTAAGTGATGGCTAGAAGCAAGGCCGTTTTCCAAGAGAGGAATTTTAACTCTGCTGATGCAGCAGGTTCAAAGGGTGGGGGAGCGTAAGCTTTTCCAGTACAAAGTTAAGGTCCCAAGCAGGGGTGGGTGCTCTCCTTAGTGGCCTTAAGTTGTTTGCCCCTCTCAGGAACTGTCTGATAAGAGGGTGCGAGAAGAGAGGTGGCTCAGTGGTGTAATGAGCAGAAATGGCGGAGGCATGCACCTTAATGGAGGAGAAGGACAGACTTTTGTGGAGTAGATCTGCGAAGTAATCCAGGGTAAGAGGCAGAGAGAGGGCAGTGTTCTCTTCTCCTTTAGATTGAATCCATGAACCTTTTCCACTTATCAGCATAGGATTTTCTTGTATTGGGTCTTCTGGTTTCAAGAATGACGTCCAGCACCTGTCTGCTCAAGGTCGCTGGGGGAGATTTCAAGGAATAAGCCAGGCTGCAAGATTTAGGGTTTGCAGTTGTGGATACAGAATCTGTCCCTCCTGCTGAGAGAGGAGGGTTGGATTCTGATGTAGGTGCCAGGGTGGCACCAATGTCAGTCTGCGCAGGAGTGGGTACCTGTGCTGGCGTGGCCAGTCCAGGGCAATCAGAATTTTCCTTGGTCTGTCCTGTTTTATCTTGAGTAATACTCGTGAAAGAAGGGGCAGTGGGGGAAAGGCATAGATTGAGAGATTTACCCACTGAAAAGATAGGGCATCCACTTTCCAGGCCCTGCTGTGAGGATTCCTGGTGCAGAATTTGTTGAGCTGGTGGTTGTAGGGGGAGGTAAAGAGATCCATCTCTGGGGTCCCCTATTTCTGGATCAGTGTTCTCCAATTGCCACTTATGTGGGTCTAGGAGATTTCTGCTCAAGTAGTCTGCCAGTAAGTTTTGTTTGCCTGGCAGGAACTGAGCTTGCAGATGGACTTGAATGTCCAAGGCCATGTTCCATAGGGCCATGGCTAGCCTGCAGAGCGGGTAGGAATGGGTTCCCCCCTGCTTGTTGATGTACCACATAACTGTGAGGTTGTCCGTTTTTATTTGTAGTTGTCCTGGAAAGATTAGGGACCTGAAAGCTGTCAGAGCATTCTGTACAGCTATCATCTCTTGGCTGATGTGCAGATGAATCTGACTTGAGCTCCAGTGGCCCTGAATACATATTTCACCCATGTGTGCCCCCCCAGGCATAGTCTGATGCATCGGTGGTTAGAGTCTGGGTGGCTTGGGGTTGAGTAAATGACAGTCCCTTGTTGTGGTTGCATGCTTCTGGCCACCAGAGGAACTCTGTCAGACAGGGTATGATAGGAATGACTGTGGTCCTGAGAATGTTAGCACAAAAGACTTGGTACCATTGGGAGTTTCCTCATACGCAGTCTTGCATATGGAATCAGCAGTATACAAGAGGCCATGAACCCTAGGGCTTGCAGTATTTTTCTTGCAGATAGCTGGGTTCTGGTGGCCATTTGTTTGAAGTAGTCTGTCAGACTTGTTTTTCTGAGGTGAGGAATGCCATCTGGGAAGTTGTGTCCAAGCATGCTCCCAGGAATACAATCTTTTGACCGGGTACAAGTTTTAATTTCTTTTCGTTAATGGTATACCTCAAGGAAGTGAGAAGATTTTTCACAAATGTCAGGTGCTGCAGCAGCAATTCCTGACTGTCCGCCTAAATCAGGCAATACGGGTAAATTTGGATATTTCTATGCCTGCAGTATGCAAAGGCTGGAGCCAGGCATTTTGTGAATACTCTGGGCGCAGTAGATAAGCCAAAGTTAAGTGCAGAGAACTGATAATGCATAGACCCTGCCCTGAAATGTAGATACTTCCTGCAGGATTCCCTTATGGGGATATGCAGATGGGCTTCTTTTAAGTCTAGGGTGACTAACCAGGCATCCTTGAATAGCATCGGAATAAGCTGTTGCAGAGTAAGCATTCTGAATTTTGGTACCACCAGGAAGGTGTTGAGAATGGAAAGATCCAGGATTGGGTGCCAACAGCCCTCTTTCCTGGGTACCAGCAAGAGTCTGGAGTAGAATCCTTGACCCTTCTGTTCTACTGGAACTGGCTGAATAGCTCTGATATTGAGCAGGGAAAGTACTTACTTTTGAACCTCTGCCCACTGGTTTGGAGGAAGATCTGGAAACCCACTTGGGGTTGGCAGTGAATGGAAATAATATTTGTACCCCTAGGATACAATGTTGAGGACCCACCGGTACTGAGTGATGGACACACATTTTTTTTGCATAAAGGGCAAGTTTTCCTCTTAAGGGCACAAACAATTGGGCAGGGCTGGGGAGTGCAGTAAAGAAGTCATTGTGAGCTTTTTTCATAAGAAGGTGGCTTACCACTTCCTGCTTTAGGGGTGGGGGCACTCCATAGCTTAGATCTCTGCATACCCAGAGACTGAAATCTGGGTGGTCTGTTTCTCCCAGGTCTGGTTTGAGAAGGTCTGGAGGGGGCTGGAAAGGACCAATGTTTGGAAGGGCAATGCTTACTGAATCTAGGGGGTTGCACTTGTAAGAATTCTTTAACAGTCTGCACAGACTTGGCTTTTTCCTCCATCTTTTTAAGAACCTCTTCTGCTCTGGTGCCAAACAAAACAGTCCTTATTCAAAGAAGCGTCCAGTAACTTTGATTTGACATGGTCTGGCAAGGTCTGCTCCTTCAGCCAAGCATGTCTTCTCAGTACAGAGACAGTGACAGCTGCCCTGCAATATGTTTCTAGGGCGTCGAAGCCACACTGCAAAGTATGCTTGCTAACTGGGCTTGCAGAGTGCATAAGCTCCTGCAATTCTTTATTTTCTGCACAGTCTGAAAAAGTTGCCACTTTTTGTTTAATAAGTTTCATAATATGTTGCTGGTATTTCAGCATGTGAAACTGACAATTCAATGCCCTAATAACAAGAGTTGCAGATGTATATACCTTCTTACCCCATCTGTCCAAAACTCTGGAATCCCTGTCCGAAGGGGTGGGATTCTTGGCTGTAGTAGCCTTGACACCTTTAGGCCCCTGGGAAATGATCTCTGGGTCAACAGTAGGATTCTTGAAAAGAAATTTGTGAGCATCAGGTACTCTGTAGTAGCAGTCTGGTTTCCTAGGGGCAGGAGGTAAAGTGTCAGAAGTAAGACTGGATTCCATAAAAACATCATCCACAACATCCATGACAGGGGGTATTGCTAAGGGCCTGTGTTGAGACAGCTCTAGAAATTCTGAGTCTCTTTTTGGACTGAGGATAGTCTTGGCATTCCCAGTGGAAATGCTCTCGTAAGGTATGCAAGGTTTCACCAAAATCCTCTGGAGGGAAGGCAGAGTGAATGGATTCCTCTGCATCTGAATCCTCATAAGCAGATAAGGGCATGTCTTCATAACCAGAAATTTCAGTCTCATCGGACTCCTTGTCTGTAGAAGCTGAAGGGGACTGGACTCTTGTGTCTTAGCAGGGGAAGGCTGGCTTCCCCTAATCAGCGTAATAAGGTCTTCAGCCATTCTAAGCATTTGTTTTTGTGGAATGGGAGCAACTGCATGCGCTTTGGTCATCGGTTTTCCAAGCGTAGTGTGTACTCTGGGCCTACGAAACTTGGTAGTTTTGGTTGAAAAAGTAGTCGGTTTGAGTCTAACATCGGTTCAGCGAGTAACTGCCATAGAAGCCAGTGCCTGCTCAGCGGCTCCAGACCCATCCAAGGCAAAGACATCTGCAGGTTCCATAGTCGAAGAGTCTCACGGCATACCGGAATCCGAATGGGTCTCAGTAGAGGCCTGCAAATCCAATGAAGCGGGCATCAGGGGCTGCAAAAGCGACAGAGTGCTGGCGGACTGGCGACTAACTTAATGGAAGCATCGTCGGCAGTTTTGGACCTATGCAGTCTGTGTCTGTCTTTATCTTTATGTTTTTTTGGAATATTTGTAGTCGGATGGCTTACTGAAGCCATTTCAAAATACGGAGATCAACAGCGAAAGAATTTAGCAACAAAGAGCCGGACAATGAATGGTTCGGGCGATAAATAAGGCACAACATCAACAGCAAGAGACGTCGTGGTCTGGGCCTAAACAGGTGACGCAGTAAGAATGAAAATCTGTGAGGTATCCACTTTCCACAGGCAAGACAATTGTTAACTTTTTCTGACATCGGTTAGAGCATGAAAAATGGATCCAACAGGGTACTTAGTTTTAGACAATTTCAGGATTATTAAATTCGTAAACTAAAATTCAGGTAGTGGCCGACCGGCACTTGCGAACTGCTTCTGGCTCCTCAGCAAATAAGACTGATGTAATGGTGTCGGCTACATGTTTTTATACCTGTGACGACCCGACGTCAGTCTTGGAGGGACAACATCCAACACAAAAATACTAAGTCTCTGGTATTCGGGCCAACTGACTGCTACCTACAGGCAGATAACCCCAAGTGTGATGACTGCAACAGTGAAACACAAAGAACATCTACACATACCATTAATGGAAAGCTGTTCAAAGTTCCAGGAGTATCGGTTATCAAAAAAATTGTGATTTATGGGTTACTTTGCCACTGTAATAAGTTTTACAATGGTAAGACCACACGTCAACTTAGAATGACGATATGTGAACACATCCAAGATGTCAAAAATAAATTCTCCTACCAACCCTGTAGCATCACATTTTTTCAATAGTGATTCGGATTTATTGAGGTTCTTTTATAATGTATCTGTCGACATGTTCTGATTTATATTTAGATCCTTCTGATAGAGGTTATTAAAGAAGGAGCCTTTGTTTATTTTTACTTATGATGCTTTACAACTAAAGGGCCTTAATATTTAATACAGCAGCTTTGGAAATATCTTAGAACTTCATTTCATAGAAGTTAGGATATGTGTATTTTTGTATTCAACTGGCTTACTGTTATAATTGTTATTCTATGAACTCAGTTTCAACTAAATTTTTTTTTTTATGTTTTCATTTAAATTCATATTCATTCTGATACATTCTACTGTTCTAAGAAAACTGCAGACTTGTCTCACACTTTGTGCAACTTTGGTAAAATAAAAAGACCACCACAAGTGATGGAGCACTATATCACACAAAATGAACTTTAATCCACTGGTTTAGCGCTTTCAGCCCAAGAAGTTCTGATGAAGGCCTAATTCTTGAGCTGAAAGCACTAAACCAGTGGATTAAAGTTCATTTTATGTGATATACTGCTCCATCATCACTTGTGGTTTTCTTTTTACATTCTACTGTTCTATTTAGTGATGTTCCAATTGATGAACCATTCAAGTGCTTTACTGTGTTTAAAGCTTTTGAACTTTGAAGGCACATGCCAAGGCACTAGTTCACATCTTTTTTTTATACATTGTTCCTGGTTTCTAATAAAGTTGCTTTTTGGTGCCAAATGATATTTTTTCTAAATTTTGGAGTGTGAAAGAGTTTATATTTTGCAACAATCAGAAAAGCTGTGTTTGTAATATTGGCTTGAACATTTTATTGCTTTTCTGAATTTTAGCAACACCAGATAAGTGCCCCGTTGGGGTTATTTTTTTCTTTTAAAAATTTACTTTCGTGGTCTTGTATTTTATTATCTGGGTTGTAGTACTCAGACTGTGCCAACATTGCCCTCTCTTCCTCCTCCATAGGTATTGCCATTGACCGCCTTCTTTCAATCTCTTCTTCCCCTGACTGCCATGCCAGTCAAGGAATTTCTATGGGCCTTGGGATTCATGGCCTCTTCTATTCAGATGCCTCCTCTTGCCAGACTGCATATGCCGAAACTTCAACAGTACCTCAGGTCAGTTTGGCTGCAAAATCATCACCCTCTGACTTTCAGTGTATACCTTCCTGTCTCAAGAAGGAATGAGTGGTGGAGTTGATAGTTCGCTCTCAAACCAGACTGGCCCTTTCAGCCTCCAGTCTCTTCTCAAGACTGGTTCACTGATGCCTCGGACATGAGGTGGGTTGCATCTCTTGATCACCTGAAAGTTCAGAGTCTTTGCCCCCCCCCCCCATCAGAAGTCAGACCATATCAACATCAAAGAGATGAGGGCTCTGATTCTGGTCCTTCAGGCTTTTCACCCCATGTTCTCTCCTGGCCCCTTTTAGGCGTACACAGACAAAACTACAGTGGTGTGGTATGTCAACAAGAAAAGGGGGGAGGGGCCACAAAAATCTTACCTCCTCTGCAGGATTGCGCTTCAGGCTTGGGATGTGGCTCTCAGTTAATGAACTCTTCAGGCAGTATACATTCATTCAAAGCACAATCTTGTGGCAGACTAAGCAGGTCCAAAACACAGGCTCACAAATGGATGCTTCACAGAGATGCGTTTCTAGACTATGCCCATCAGTGGGGTATTCCTCAGATAGATTTTTTGCCTCACCTCTGAACAGGCAGCTTCCCCTCTTCTGTTGTACAGTGCCATGCCATCAAGCCTGGAAGATGGACGCTTTATCCCTTCTGTGGAAGGGAAGGTTTCTTTAAGCTTTTCCTCCTCTTCCTCTACTTCAGCTGGACTCCCCCAAAAATATTACTAGTGACTCCCTTTTGGCCGAGATAGCAGTGGTCTCCCCCCCCCCCTCTTAATGCATCTGGCAAGGGGAAATCACAAGTTACTTCACCGGCTGGATCTCCTCACACAGGACAAGGGATCTCTCATCCATTCCTACTTGTCCAATCTGCAACTGACATTGTGGGTGATAGGGTTTTGACCCCTTTCAGGCAACTCTTTTCCGAGGATGTCCTCAGGGTTTTACAAGAGGCAAGGAAACCCTCAACCCAAAAATTGTCCATGTACAAACGGAAAAGATTTTTGATCTGGTGCCATGCTCATAACCAGGACACTTTATCAGTAGGAGTCCCCTCTGGTCCTCTCTTCTTATTTGTGAGAGTTACTCCAGTCTGGCTTGACCTATTCTTCAATTAAAGCACATTTTCCAGCCATTTCTGCTTGTATGCCCTTGACTCCTCCTTTGACTTCTCATTTTGAGGTCAAACAATTTACGTACTGCATATTAGGCCTACAGGGAAACCCTTTCCTCCTCCTTGGGACCTTAGTTTTGTTTTGTTTAAATTGACTCGGGCTCCTTTTGAGCCTGCTGCTTCTTTTTAGCAACACTGTACCCGGAATTTTTGCTGGCTCTTATGCTTGGGGGTTTCTGAGCTCCAGGCCCTTATAGCCATTCCCCCTTTTTGGTTTTTCACAGGGACAGGGTGATCCTTCGTACTAATCCTCCTTTTATGCCCAAGGTGGTAAAAGAGTTAAAATCAACCGGTACAAATCCCTTCCCTTTTTCCATTCTCAGTTTGCTACCGAGAGGGTCCTGCATACCTTGGATTTGCAGACAGCTCAGGTACTATTTGGATAAAACTTGGACTATTCCCAAGTCTGATCAGCCTTTGGTTTCCTTTCATTCAAAGTCTTTGGGCTTGGCTGTACCATCTCTTCCTATCTACGGCCATTTCTTTTGGTTACTGTTTAAATGGCAAGTCTCTGTCTGCTTCTGTTAAGAGTTCATTCTACTAGGGCTGTTGCCTCTTCTGGTGACTTCAAGTGGTTGGACATCAATTCCATCCCTGAAGCTGCTACTTGGTCTTCAGTGCACACCTTTACTAAGCATAAATTGGATATGGTTTCTAGGGCAGAGCAGGTTTTATTGAAACCATTTTATATAGGGTTCTTGAGGGTTCCTCTCAGCCTTCCACCTCCCATTCTGTTTCTTGAGCTTTTTTACTCTCCCTTCTGTAAGAAATACTGCAACAGTGATTTAGAAGGACAAAGTACAGCTGTATAAAATCTTACCATAACAGTAAATGTCTTTCTTTTCACTGTTGCAGTATTCACTCCATCCAATCCCCTTCTAGTTTATTCTGCATTTTTTTCCTTCCGGACGTGCATGGATTCCATTGTCCTGTGACGATTGTTCTCTTATAGGGCAATTCAGTTCTGGGTAGATGCATCCATACATTCCTTTTATGCTCTACATTCTGCATGGGAAGCATAAATGTGATATATGGCAAAAACTAGATCTTTAAGCTTATCCATACTGGTCAAGCGACGAGATACCCAGGGCGGGACATTCCTTCTTTAAAGAATACTGCAACAGTGAAGAGAAGGGCATCTACTGTTGTGGTAAGATTTTACACAACTGTATTTTCCTACTGAAAGTGGGAATACATATGTGCTATTTAGCATTCAAATTTTATGCCAATTAGATGCCCAGATTTTTGGCTGCATGCACTTACTTTTCAAGAGCGTTTGCACCTATTTTCAATGTCTGCAGATTGAGGTGTGTGCTTATGCCACAAGAACTTTTAGTTTTACTGGCACACTACTGGGAAATTCATGGACTTCCACATCATGTCTATTCTGGTAACTCTCCTCAATCTGCAGATGATGGGACACTGTCAGATGAACCATATCCTGAGTCACTTTTCAATGAAGACACATGGGCAAACCTGACTAATCAGTCTCCCAAGAAAATCTTTCTATACAAGGGCAAAGTTTAAACACCTATTATCACTCCAAGATTGGAGAACAATGGGAATCAGTTGTAAAAACTTCTCAAGTTCATCTCAAACATGGCAGAAAAGCACCTCAGACAACTACATACAATAAGCTGCCCATAATGATCACTGTATTCTCCACTGCTGCCTTAAGTCTCCCTCACAACCTCAAGTTTAGTGTTGCCAGTTAACTCCAGTAGTTTTGATAAGAAAACAAAAAGAATGTCCACTGCATTGTTTATCATTCTGGAGATTAAGCATCACATCAGTAGCCCCTTTAGGGGAAGTGGGTTTGAAGCATTCCCAGTAAAACAAAACTAGTCTGAAAGTAGAGTTACTATGACCATAATTGTAGATGTTCAAGTAGATTAATGTTGCAGTACTTCTTCTTGGGTCTTCCTGCCATGCAGAAGCCTGTGACAAACCAGACTCCCACAGTCTTTGCATCATCCCCAGCAATCAGAGGACATCTGAATGTCAGGGTAAAAATGTCCATCAGCACCATCTATATTCATATCTTTCTAGGCTTTGGTAGTCAGTCTGATGCCAGAGGACAATACAACCCTCCCAGTTGTCTTCAGTACTGGAACACAGAGAGAGTGAAATAGAAGTATAGGGAGGGGGATTACGGGGGTAGGGAATAACAGGATAACCTCCCGCCTGGGGGAGCCAAGCAGACAGAGGGGAAGGAGGATGGGAGTACAGCAACACTTATCTATTTGAATAGCTACAATTATAGTTACAACTACATATGTGCAACACTCCTGTACTATGCTCTTTCATGTCAATGTCGCAATAAGGATTCTTGGAAGGAGTCCCAAAGCTACAGGTTAGGAGCTCGGCTATCTGAAGCCCCCTGAGACAGCAGGTTCTCTCTACCATTTAGACACTGCCCCCAGGGCTATGGCAGGTATTGCCACTGCTGTTAATGTTTGATAAAGGTGTGGATTCGCTTCCAAGATGGCCCAAGCAGGGAGCTTTTTAGAAAGGCAGTGTTGGCTGCACTATGTCTCTTGGAGTGCGTCTTAACAGATGCAGGTATTTTACTTTCCATGAGTACAGCAGACAGTAATGCAATTAGCTGTCCATTTTCAAATTGTCTGTTTGCAGAATAAAAAGTAGGCAAGCCTGTTTCCAAAGGCCACTAAAAGTTGTTCTGCTCTATTGGGAGACTGCATCCTGTTATGGTAATACAGGATCTAATTAGTGTGAATCCTGTGAATGCAGGATTTGTTCAGCTTTATTTCTGTGGATTAGGATAGAACACTGTCTGGGATATACAGAGAACTCTTCCACTATCTGGGACATGAAAGAACAGTTAGTTCTGGGTGGTCTCAGGTGTATTACCCCCTTTGGAAATTATTTCAAATGGAGATGTATAGATGGGCAGAGAGCAACGTACCTTATTGTACTGGTTCATAGTTATGTACTTTGCTAGCTGTCCTTGTGGGCCATTTGAAGCCTAGCCAGTTCCCTTTTTGTGCTCAAATTAACCCATCCCATTTGCTTACAGAATGTTCCTACCTATCCCATGATTGATACATATTACCCACAATGAGAATAACTGGGATTATGCCATAGATAATTTGAGGGAACCCCACATGCATGGGGTAAAACATTTAGGAGCTGTATCTGTCCATTAGTAGTACAGGAGACAGTCCTGGGGTAAATTTTCCATTTCCCATCCATAGATCTAAGTTGCGCTTGAAAATGGACGGGGATGAACTTATTATATCATCTTCAATGATTGGCCTAATGAGGGCTGAGTAAAGGGGGGCAATGACATTTCTAGATCTAGACACAGCCCCTTTGCTTATAAGCTATGCAATATAGAAGGTCTTTTTTACATCAGACACACATTGGTTAAAAGTTGAGTCACTGTCCACACAACTTCCCAAATACCTGGGTCAACTCTTGGTCAATGTGGTAGTTCCCTGGCATAGATAACTTTCCAAAGGATACAATAATGCATGTTTTAGCATCTAGTTTCATACCATGATTTTAATACCAGTTACTTGAGACAAATCTTTCTGCAGAATGGCCAAGTCATTTGGGGATTCAATGACCGTTACTAGCTTGCAGTCATACACAGTCTGCCAGAGTCCTTTGGTACTGGACTTTTACTTCAGAGAAGTAGATGCCAAACAGGAGAGGTCCCAGCACAGAACCCTGGGGGACTCCACTGGTGACTGGTCTTTGTGGAGGTAACTTCCCCTATTTTAATTAATTGCATCCTCTGAGCCAGATGGCAATCCAAAGACTGACCCAGGGGCTTATTCCCAGTTTATTTAGCTTTTCTACTATGCCGGAGCAGGGGAATTGTGTCAAGGCCAGGTTGAGGTATACTGTGTGTACTGTTCTGCATTCATCTACTGCTTTGGTGACCCTTTCAAAAAAATCCACCAGGTTAATTATGCATGAATTGCCCTTGATGAATCCAAACTGAGACTGGTCCAGCATTTGGAAGTTCCCTATGTCCTGAATGATTAATTTCATAAGTCTTCCCATGGCTTTGATATGAAGCTTGTTAAATTTACGGGTCTGTAGAAGGTTGTCCTTTATGCTGGGGAATGACTGCAGCAGTTCTCCATTCACTTAGTACAAACATGTATGGAGGCTGAGATTGAACAGTGTTGTCAAGGACATGGATAAATCCTGCCTCATGGTATTTAAGATGCATCCATGGGGTAGTGTCAGGACATGCAGTATTTTTAGCTTATGATGGCACTTTTAGGACTCGTGTGATACCTGGAGGCGAAACAGTTTCATGTACATCTAGAGGGACTGACAGAGGGGTAAAGTTAGAGCTAATTTTATTGGCTAGCAGGTTAGCTATCTTAGTGTAAGTAACATTTACAATCAACTCAATGCATTGCTGCTTTCTGCTTTTCAAATTACAAACAATTAAAAAATGTATTGTGATTGTCTTTGGCTTGGGTAGCTATTTTAGCCACAAACTTGGTTTTGGTGGATTTTATTAAGCTACTGAGTTGCTTATTTCAGAGATAAGGGTTCTAACATTCTGGGAATTACTATTACTTGTGGTCAAAATTAATTCCTTTTTATTATAAAGCTTGTTGAAACTATGGTTCCACCATGTGGGTTTGGTTCTGGAGTTTGCACAGCACTTGTTCCTATGAGGTACATGCTGGTATACTGTGGTGGTGTACATTTCTTCATATTCAGTGCAGTAAATGGGTCTGGTGGGGATCTGAGGCTTGCCACAGTGTTGCTTATGACTAGGTATGAATACAAAGTTTGTCTTAATGAAATTTCTAAAGGAACCTTGGGAGAAAGGGCTCTCTGGTATCAGTTTTATTTCAAAGGAGATTGTTTTAAGGTCAGATCTAACAAGAGAGGACTATATGCAAGGGATGGTGCAAGGTGCTCCCATATTAGTGAGGACAAGATCCAAGACATTATTCCCACTAGTGAGTACTCACTAAATTATTCCAGGGCATCTGTATTTACAAAGTCCAGAAATCTATGTGCTTGCGTACTACTGGTGGTGCAAGTTTTCCGGTCTATTGCTGGATAGTTTAGATTACCTAGGAAAATGGTACTGGGTTTAATACTGACAGATTCCAGTTCTTATAGATGGGGATGGCTTTCTTTTGTCATACAGATATTTATAGCTATCTAATATATGGTGTGGGACCTTTCTGATGGTTATTTGGACATGAAGAGGCTCTAGTGCACCATGTTGCTTTACCAGCCTTGATGACAGTCTCTTCTGAATGTAGACCAGTATACCTCCACCTTATTATCCTCCTGTGCAATATCTGGTCCAAGTGTGTGGGAGGCATTATAGCCCTGCACAGCCACTGCACTCTCCATTTTAAACCATGTCTTAGTCACTACACAGACATAAATGTCATCCACGGTTTGAAGGGCTTGTAGGGAATGGAATTTCATGTTCATGCTTCTAGCACTGATCAGTAACACCTTTGTATCTTCCTTTGCTGGTTTCATTCTGTTAGTAGGTTTATCAGATTGGTACTGCCTAAAAAAGTCCCTCTTGGATGGACAAAGTCTGACAATAATCTAAACCCTGGAGGGGACAAATGCAGGTCATCCCTGGTAAAGACAAATATTAGACCACCCCCTTTGAATGACATGAAAAACTAAGCCAGTTACTGAAATCAATTATTTGTTTGCTCATAATGCAGCAGCATCCTTGGAGAAGATAGAATGCTACTCAATGCTAGGCTCATAACTGCTTTGGACACAGTTTGAGAGCTCCTTTATGTCTCTCTTCATACAATTCAGGGAGGTACACCTAAAGTCATTGACACCAGCATGAACTATGACAGAGTCATACTGGTACTTGTTCAAGGACTAGAGTGCATGCGTAACCTGGCTGATAATTAAGAAATAAGAAATCATTGGAAACCAGGGTGGAGTAAATGCACATCCACAAGTAAATTTCAGGCACACTAAATATCCACAAGTAAATTTCGGGTACACAAGCATAAAAGTTTTGCCCAAAGGGCTTCCTCAGGTGTATAAAACAAAACAGCTTACTTTAAATAGTGTAAAAAAGTCACATGCACAAATCAACTGACAGTTAACAGTACGCTCTTAAAAACATTGTATGCAATAAAAAGTATATAAAACTTAAAGGCGTGTAAAAATGTATAAATTAACAAAAATTGGTATAAAAAACTTGTATAAAGTTTATAAAGAGGCAGCTGACTCATTTACGAAATATGCATAAATATGCTGCAACAAATGTATTTACACAAACTCATGTTTGGTTATGAGTATAGGTTTAAGAGGGGCAATACCATTATGCCCTGGAATAATATGAGCCTTAAACCTTAAAATCCAGTTCAGTTCCGCTCTTTCAGTTCTGAGAACAATATTTTCACCTAGGTCTTCAAACACAACTTCTAAAATCAGGAATTTAAAAACTGTGGGTAGATCCCTTCTCCAGTTTACATTTGCTTAAAGCATTAGTGACTTCCTTTTTCAATCTGACAAACCTGCTCCACTACCACCCCAACACCCTCGGAGACAGAGTACTACCAAGCAAAAGAGGACAGGGAACAGACCCCACACACTGAGCAAAAAGGATGTCTGAACATAGTATTTGAGAACTGTTTCAACTGAGCAGGAACTAACTGTCAGTCTTAAACAAAGGGCTTACTTTAATACCTGAGCATGAACTGTCAGTCTTAAACAAAGGGCTTACTTTAATACCTTCACAAACTGTGGACATTTCTACCATAGTATCTGAATTTAAATATTTTGTTTGAATTTTAAACTTGAAGACTAACTTTTAATGCTGATTTTACACACACTATTTTTAAAAGACATAGCACGTTTATGCCATATAGTACTGAAGTGGTGAGAATTTTGGAACATTTTGTACGAGTTATTTGCTCAGCATATGAAAGGAACCTTTTACAATCTCACAAAGTTAGATCATATAGCACTTAGAAGCTTAATTAATAATGCTGACATAGCTATAAAACCTGCAGACAAGGGTGGGGGTGTAGTGGTGATGGACACTACTTTTTATATACAAGCCATGCATAAAATGTTGTCCACTGATAACCATGATAAAATTACTAAAACACGAACAAATAAAACTTGCTAACCATATTTCTAAGTCTAGTTAACCTATGCAATGACAATAAGATAAACAAGGAATTCCTCGACTATTTATTAGTTAAAAATCCTAAGGTACCAATATTTTATGGAGTTTCCAAGATCCACAAGTCCACCACAACTCCACCCATGAGGCCCATCTTATCAGGTAGAGGCTGGGCAACCGAACCAGGTTCAAAGTACCTAGAGGCACAGCTTAGAGTTTTGAAAACACAGGTACAGTTTTGCGATATACCACTGAAACATATATTTTTTTTTTTATACAAATTTTGTATGGCTGGACTAGCTGGCAGGAATCTCACCAACTTACTCTAGATGTGGACTCTTCACTGTCATCCCCTTAAATATAGGGATCCAGGGATACATACAGAACATACATTTGCCAACACTGTAATGTATACGTGGGAACAGGAGCACATTTATCAGTTAACAATCTTTGTTAAAAAAATAAATAAAAACGATTTCTGGATGGTCTGTTTATCGGCTGGGAAGGGAACAAAACTACCTTTAATTTGTGCTTATGATTATATATCCAATACATGCGATTTTTTTTTTTTAATTTAAGAAATGAGTCTCTTCCTCTAACATTGACTTTTTAGATATTACCATCACTAAAGATGAAATTGATATTAACACCTGTTTATACAAGAAACCTGCCAAATGTAACAACACTTTACATAGAAACCGTATGCATCCTTATTTCATTTTCAAGAATGTAACAAATAACCCGTTCTTGAGAACAGCTAGATTAAATACTCAAGACAAAAATATGTTATAACAGATGAAGGGTGCTAAACAGCAAATCATACCAACTGGGCCTTAAGTCAGAGGAACAAGTGTTTAATCCAACAGGAACAAAGTTAATAAAATTCCTCCACACAACTCAGCGGCTTAAATAATTGATGTATTAGTAAAAGTAAGCGCTTTCACGTTCTAGTCCAAACACTTCCTCAGACTTCAATAAAATCACTTTACCCTCTATATTAGTAGTAGCTGTTTAGTCATTAAAGACAACCTATAGAATGTCTAGCTTAATTACGACACCATCATTCTATGAACCCCCCCCCCAATCAAGTTGTTAATGCTGCAACTAGAAACTGAAGACTACTGAACGCCAAAGTCACCACATTCAATGTCATAACATTCAAAACAGGAAAAAACACTGACTTGCAAAAAAAATATATATCATTTACAGTTTATGCTAAAAATGCACTTGTACATAAATAACTATATCCACTTATAACAAAACATCAAATTCTAAAATGAATATTATACAGTGACCCCCCCCCCATTAAATATTCCAAAACATGCACTCTGATTGGTCAGTGTGACCGTTGTAAATCAGACTTATACTAATGGAAAAAGGTCCGGTCGCCCGGACTTTTTCCATTAGTGCAAATTTTTTTTTTTTTTTTTGTTACAGCAACAGAGAACGCAAGATCTCCGTTGCTTTTTAGAAAGTGTCTCGCTATGTTAAAGGAGTTTAACATAGCGAGACACCTTTAAAAAAAAAAAGCAACGGAGAAAGGAAGATCTCAGTTGCTTTTTTTAAAGCTGTCTCACTATGTTAAACTCCTTTAACACAGCGAGACACTTTCAAAAAAGCAACGGAGATCTTGCTTTCTCCATTGCTTCCACACACAGCTCTGATGTACTGCATAAGAATACGCATGTGCAGTACATCAGAACTGCTGCAGAATACCAGACAGCTGCGGAAAGGCAGCACAGAGGCATTATACAATACCATTATTTAAGAAAAGTATGTATTTTTTTTGTTAAATAATGTCATTGTGTAATAGCAATAACCCACTTCTGGATGTGGGCAATGCTGGATTTACCCACAGTTGTCTTTGTTTGGCCACTTGGGCTTCGCTCTAGTGACCAAACCACACCAACCGTGGGTAAATCCAGCATTACCCACACCCAAGCGTGGGTTATTGCTTAAGTAACAAGTCCAAACCAGACATACTGTATAAAACATATGCAAGATAATATCTTGAATTCTTAGCCAAAGCCAAGTAAAATAGTGCTTCACTAAGCCTGAAGAAATTTGGAGCTACTTAAGCAATATTTGTTCAGGAAACCAGGATTTACAGAGTATTCTATGTCATCAGTCCTTGTTTACTGCTTATATAATATGAGGCTTTACTGAATTTGTTATAGAGCTCCCAGAAAAGCACTATTTTTACTTGGCTTTGACCAAGAATGGGATCTTATCTTGCATACAGTATGTATGGTTTGGAGTTGCTATTCATTTTAGAATTTGATGTTTTGTTTTAAGTGGATATAGTTATTTATGTACGAGTGCATTTTTAGCATAAACTGCAAATGATATAGATTTTTTGCAAGTATGTTGAGTGTTTTCCTGTTTTGAATGTTATGACACTGAACATGAGGACTTTGGCATTAAATAATCTTCAGTTTCTAGTTGCAGCATTGTTAACAACTTAAAGGGGGGGGGGGTTCATAGAATGATGATGTTGTAATTAAGCCAGACATTCTATAGGTTGCCTTTAATAACTACCCTCTATATTAATAGTAGCTGTTTAAAGTGATTTTATTAAAGTCTGAGGAAGCATTTGGATCGGAACGCAAAAGCGGTTACTATTACTAATAAAGCAATTATTTTTAAGCCACTGAGTTGTGTGGAGGAATTTTAATAAATTTGTTCCTGTTAGATGAAGGGTACAGTTGAAGACATGGCCCTTACAAGTTACAACAAGGAAGAAGTCCAGCAGATATGCTCCGACGTTAAAAAGAAAAGAAACGCAGTTGCTGCACCTATTTTTTTCTAACCAAGCAGACAGGCACACACAGCACAATACCACTAAACTGAAATTTAGATGGACCTTAACTTATAACAAGAACATCTTAGCCACTGAAAATATAATCCATAAACACTAGCACATACTATAGGATGTCCATCACTTAGTAATTAATATCACTTCACAACCTCTGTTTTCACGCAACAGGAACTTAAGCATATTATGCTAGAGAGAACAACCCAGATTGTGGTTTACATCCAACTCAAGGAAAAAAAAAAAAAGACACTTATAAATGTGGCAGTTGTGTATTCGGTAAGTAAACAGACACAAGGAAAATTACGCAATCATGTAACAGCCACAAATTTTGAAATTAGAGCCTATGGCAATTGCAACACCAGGAACCTGGTACATCTAGCACCAAGCAGTCACTGCACTTCCTATTATACAAGTAAAACAAACCAGAGGCTTAAAAAAAAACACATAACCAGTCATCTCTCAAAATTAATAGAGTAGTAGTTACTAATGCCTTAAGCAAACAGAGCTGGAGAAGAATTTTAGAAAGTGTATGAAAACATAACAGGTGAAAATATTGTTCTCAGAACTGAAAGAGTGGAAGTGAACTGCATTTTGAGGTTTAAGTCTCCTACTATGCCAGGACATAATGGTATTGCCTCTCTTAAACCTATACTCAAACCAGCATAAGTCTGTGTAAATACATTTGTTGCAGCAATATATGCATATTTTATATGTAAGCCAACTGCCTCTTTATAAACTTTACACAGTTTTTGGCGGTGCTGCATTGTACTGGCTCACCAGATGCATAGTAGGAAGTGCCGCCCAAACCCCACCCAACAACAGGTTGACGTCAAACAGTAGTTATGAATAAACATGGTCTTGTTTCTCGGCCACATGAATATTCAAGTGAACAAAGCCTTGTATATGATATGTAGGTTTTTTGCGAGTTATACAGCTTATTCAAATTGCCCTTTGTCAGTTTCATGCGGACAGATGCAGGTTTTAAAGATCAGGAGTCGCTGTCATGGGCTGCGTGTTTATTCTAGATACAAGTGACTTTGGTATTCACTAGCTTTAAGATATTTTATGAAGCTGTTTAGTAGCTAATTCCAGATTTCCCTTTGCAGGGGGGTAAGCCCCCTGCACACTCCTTGTGGGGCTCTGCCCCCCCCCCCCACACACACACCACTATTTCAATATACCTACTCCCAGATCGCACTACATTGAGGAAGAGGGTAAACAAACACTAGACCAAGAATAATCCTTCTGTCACAGGCATTCTCCTACTCCATCCCTCCTCCTGGAGAAGCAAGCAAAAGTCAGATGTGTTCATCAGCAATCAATGTATGCATGATGTCACTGGCAAATCTGCATTGAATGCCAATCATGCATCATTTGTGTAGCACATCAGAGGCATTAGGCTTGTCAATCACTCTATCCACGCCCATTCCTGCGCAAAACAGATGGTGAGCAAGTACAATACAACATCGCCATGTTTTTTATACCCATTTTTATATTAGCTTTATATGGTTTTTACAAGCCTTTAAGTTTCATATACTTGTTATTACATACAATGTTTTTAAGACCATACTGTTTCTTTAATTTTAACTGTCAACTGATTTGTGCAATTTTTTTTTTTTATACACTATTTAAACCATTCACTAGTCATTTTATACACCTGAGGAAGCCCTTCAGGTGAAAGTTTTATGCTTGCGTACCTGAAATTTATTTGTGGATATTAAAAGCATGCCTGAAATTTACTTCCGGATATTAAAAGGATTTTAAAGTGCATTTACTCCATCCTAGTTTCCAGTGATTTCTTACTGAATACAGTTGGTGTGCTGGATTTACCTACATGTTGGTTCACTTTTTTGCCGCTAACCTGACGGATCATGTTACCAGACAAGCAACTAATCATCAATTCTTCCTTGTTCAGCCTGATAAAAGGTATACCTGCACGACTTACAATGGAGTCGCTTTCAACCAGAATGTTTGGTTGGGTCAATGTCTACCATACAGGCTCAGCATCTGTGACTTTGCTGCGCCTTGTGCTATGTGAGGAAGTAGGCTTAATATGCTGAGTGTGCTGTGTGCCTGTGTTGTGTTTAGGTCATCTCTGAGATTTAGACAAGTTAGTCTTTAGCATATGATGGCCTTGGGAGAGGTGTGATGTATGGTGTACAGTTGACTACTTGGGTCCAAGTTTACTGTGTGTGAAATTTTACACAATCTCAAGATACCCATCTCAATCAGGCTGGCAAGAGAAGTTATGGGAAAGTGCTGGTCCAAGCTACCAAACAGGAATGACTCTGAGGGCAGGGAAAATATAACTGCTTGGAGTTAAGTTTTAGAATAATGTTTGGGTGGGGACTTACTAAGGAGCATTAAAATTTCAATACAAAACAAGTCTGGAAACTTTCTGCCACCAGAAAGACAGTAAATTATAGTAAAAATTCACTAATTTGATACTAAAATCAGTATCAATAGTTCACTCAATATTAAGCAATCTTATCATAGGTCTTTTATCAACAGCAAAGAACAGAGACAGGGAGGGAGTTTTGTTAAATTATCATAAGAGGCTGGAACACTAGGTGGGAGGGAAAACAATTGGACCTTTAGCTCTGACCATCCTGTCCTGGAACTGCCCATATGGAAAGGCAGATGTTGAACTAGCCTGACATACACTCAGTGAATAAAATCAGGGCCCAACAACAGCAAGACTGCCGAGAGCAAAAATGTAGTGCAACTATACTGGAATCACCAAAATGCTTAAAGATCTCAGATAAAGCAGATAGACTGTTAAAACAAATTTAAAATCTGATCAAGAAATGAACACCTATGTCTTTTAGAACTATTACAATGAATAATTTTTGAATGAGAAAGGACCTGGTTAAATTATTTTGAAAGGTATTCAATCACTAGAGTCACACCAGCATTAGGTGGCATCATACCTTTGATCTGGTACCAATTAGAAAACCCTTTCCCACTTGATAAATATGATTTTCTGGTAATTGGTTTTCTTGCCTCTCTCAAAATAGGAAATACTTCATAAGAGTAATTTACACTGTTTGGCGTTTACATCTAATCCTCCCAGCTATTAGCCTGGGCACGCTCAAGAGTGGGTGAATGATAGACCCCTTCAGTTAGAGTAGCAGCTCTATCACCAGGAAAACGGAACAGTATCTTCCCTGAGGGTCAAAAGGAGGGAGAACCAGGGCTGCCCTGACCAGAAAGGGGCTACGAGTATCCTGCTTGGTCTGTCTGACCGACCTCATTTTAGCAGTACCTTGGGAATTAAGGGTAAAATAAGGAAAGCATACAAGACGAGGTCTGTCCATTTGAAGGAAAAGATGTCTAATCTCCAGGTCCCTGTTAGATTCTGGAGCAGAACCTTTGCAGTTGTCTGTTCTGAGGAGCAGCAAAGATATCTATACTGGAGTACCTCATTGGTGGCTGAAGCCCAGGAAAATCTCTCTTCAGCATCCATTCATTTGGTTCCAGAAGGTCCCTGTTCAGAGAATCTGCTATGTTTTTTTCTATCCCAGGATGTAGGATGCAATTAGTGTCAATTGCAGTTCTTATGCCAAACACCATACCTTTATTGCTAGACAGGAGACAGGGTAAGAATGAGTTCCTCCTTGGTTATGTACTACATAAATGTGGTGTTGTCTGCCTAAATCTGCAGAGTTCTTAGGATCAGATTGCTTGGTAAGGTTTTTATAACTACATACTATGCCAGCATTTCTTTCTAGTTTATGCAGTTTCCATTGTTATGGAGTCTATTCCCTGCACCTTCAACTGTCCAAGTGTGCTCTCAGGCTATGTCTAACATACATAAATACAATTAATTTAAGCATGGGCATTAAATGTCCTAACATGTCAACATATCAAAACAGTTGCTCCATAAGTGTCCAGGCTGTTCTTAAATATCTAAACTAGTGCTTCCTTTAATGTAACACTTTCAGAGAACCAATTAGAACACTTCTCATTCCTACACAATCTTCTACATAGTTTGTCTGATGATTTTCTAATACTTTTTCATAATCCCAAACATTCCCAGTAATCGTCTCTAAATGTCCTATATACCTGAATAATGTCTCCTCTTAAATATCTATACAAGCCACTATACAAGTTCAGATATTTTAGTCTTTCATAATAACCTAAATTTTCACATCTATGGATACCCTTGGCACATTTTCTTTCTACTCTTTCGAGTTTACCCAAGCTTGTTTTCTTATAAAGATTTCCATATTGTTATTCAAAACTCAAGTAAGGGTCTAATGCAACTAACAAACAATGACTTCATTTCTGATTTCCTAGATTTTGCAAATCTTTTTATACAAGTTCTATAACTATTAACCAACTGGCTGAGAATTAGAAAAACTCAAAGCAGGATCTGTCCATATACCCAGGTCCTTAAATGAATCGACAGTTTCAATTACTATGTGCTGTGTTAAATATTCAACTTTCAATTTATGTCTTCCAAATCTAAAATGCTTAGTTTTTGATGCATTTATCAGCATATTACCCTACTCTGCCCAAATGGTCAATTTAAAATTCTTTTGCAAATGTGCCCCATCTGTAACGTATGTAATCAATTTACTCAGTTTCAAGTCATCTGCGTACAGACTGTAAAACACCTCAGATGAAAGACAGAGCTGAAAGATACAATCTAAACAAGTATGGGCCTGGGACAGAGCCCTGTGAGACACCCAGACTGTGTTCAAGAATTTCACCTGTCCAGTTGCTGTACGATACTTGCTATGTCCCGTTTGTAAGCCATGCAGCTGTCTTATCAAGAGTATATCGATACCTAGTTATAATTTATGGATTAGGGTTTTGTGTATGACCTTCTAAAATGCTGAAGTTAAATCTATATAAAAATTACATCACACCACAATTTTTCATTCATAGCTGATGTTACATTTTGTTACACAACATCATGTTACAGGTGGCAATAGATCTATTTTCAACACATGCATACTGATACATGGTTTCAAGTCCTAACCTTTCCAACTCTGACCATAACTTATCCAATATTATCTTCTCCATTATTTTTCCACAACAAGTAGACTTCTGGATCTGTACGACTCTGGATTTGTCCTCCTCTAATCATCCCCAACACAAGTTTAATAAGTGCATGTATCTGATCCTGGGAAATCGCCCCATATTTATATGGCCAAGTAAACAACTGATACAATGGTACTGCAAGTTCCTGCTGAAGTGTTCTCAGGCCATTATTACTAATAATGTCTCCTCCCTGTGTTTTGTTTGAATCCAGTTTGCTTAGTTCTTTTTTGATAAAATCTAACTTGATTTCAGAATATAAGATTACCTGGATGCCACTGGAACAACTTACCACCCCCTTTGTGGAGCCAAGCTGCCTTGCATAAGATTTTGTAAATATATCTATAATCTGTTGTGTCAGTGTACAAATTTTAGAATCGATAAACAGTTTATCAATTTGTGTATATTTACTCCTTACACACATTATGCATCTATAAAATGGCTTCTTCTTATGCTCAATATCTTTATATAATGTTTTTCAATTTTTTTCTTGATCTTGTTTCGCACTATGCTTAATTTATTTCAGTTTTCAAAGTTGTATTTCAACCTCTTTTCCATTTCTTATATTGTCTCTCACCCTAATCAAGTACCTCAAGTATCTCATTCTTACAAAAACATATCCTCCTGAATTTGTGTACGTAGATCCTGATGTTGAACATTTTATTTCCTTACTAATGTTGTTAAATTTACCAGAAACAGACTGAAATAATGATCCAAGTCCCCAACCACTATTCTTCCTTCTCGTGTTTCATGAAAGAAATTTATAAATTTCTCTAGGTCATCAGCACCTGCCTTTGGTGGTCTATACACTCCAACAATTGTTATATGCTCCAGGGTTGTCTTTATTGTCACAGTTACACAAGCTATAGCACTGATGTTATCACCGAACATATAATAATCACAGGTCTCATGACTATCTTTAATCCCGTCATAACACCTCCACCTGATTTTTTGTTAGAATGTCTGTTACAGTAAAAACATTTATACCTTGACAGAACTGGTTTATAGTCATTGTTCTTTTAACCGTGTTTCACAAATGTCAATCTTGTTGGAACGTAGCAAATTTTCCAATTAAAAATATATTAATGCTCCTACCATTAACAACCAAAGGTGCATCAAATGTTGCTATCTGTGAATGGCTCAATTTTCGACCCAGCAAAAATCTTGCCTTGTGTTGGTCAAATATTGCAAAATGTCTGCACCAAAAATTCTCTTCCCTGATCTTGATAAGTGCATGCTATCCAGTCTAAGCACGTGTAGAGCATTAGAGCCTAAATTTGGGCGCATTTTTTTTTTTTTTTTTTTTACAGGACGTTTTTTCATGTAGATATTTATCAAAACAAAATCTTCATTTATGGTGACATGACTCTTTCTATATGTGATTTGTGAAAAATGTCAACACCTGTACAAGCTATGTCATTCTAAGAGGGCTGTAAGTTCCCTAGTAACAGTCAAGAGTCCTTGCAGATGAGATTTGTACAGATCTGAATAAAAACAGATTCATACTTACTTACATTAAGGTGTTCTAAGGCCTGCTTCACATCCTCTATTTTTTCTCCTGGCAAGTATAACAGTACTTGATGTCTATTATCTTCGCTGCAAATAATTTCCTCCAATAATTGAACCTCCAATTACAATAATCTCTCTTCTGACCAGATCTGAAGAATCTTCAACTTCTAATTCAGTAATATCTACTTTATCAGTTGTTACAAAGGCATAATCTTAACACCATTGGTCTTATTAACCCTCACTGTTTCCACTGCTCATTACATTTGCAAGTATACAATTCTCAGTCAACTGGCTTTGCGCATCCACAGCTTCAGCCATGATGTCAACGTCTGTCTTCTTCCTCTTCTTTCTTACAGTAAAGTTCTTCCATATTCAAATTTGATTTCTTCCTTTCCATCTGCTCCTCGCCTCTTTTTTCGTCCTTCTCTTTTGGAAAAATGCCTTTTTCTGTAGGCTGAAGGTTTTCTGACAGGAACATTGTATCATTCCCTGTACTGTGTTACCTAAAGCAGTGTCCTTTTTACTTTTGCTTTACAGACATTTCCCAGTTTCTTTTTCTTCCTTGTTATTTGTTTAGAACTTCTTCCTTTTTTTAAATATGCTCTGAATCTTCAGATTGCTGACTACATGTACCCAGAATTCCAAATGGTCAGTAGTGTTACCTTATTTCTAATGTCTAAGCTGATGGTTTTGCTGGTCTCTGGTAGGCAGACACCATTATACAGAACCCAGGGGCAAAGTTCCATCTACCAAACTACTTTTTTCAGGCAGGGGAAAAGCACCAGAGTTTCTAACAGTTGTCAGTTGTTACAAAGTGTTTTTAGAAACCACTGCATTTTTTTTTTCATGTGCAGCTTTGAAAGGGAAGCCATTACAATGCAGGATGCCATGCATCCCAAAATCCTTATGTATTCCCCTCACAGATTGTCTGCCTTTGTAAAAGGCTCTGCAGACAGCTTGCCAAGTAAGAAATCTTGCCTTGGGGTAAGGAAGGCCTTTTACTGTACCGAGTCTATCAGTGCACACAGAAAGAATTTTTGTCTGTGGTTGTAGTTGAGACTTGCAGAAGTTAAGGGTGAGGCCTACCTTCTCAAAGCAACCCATGGTGATTTTCAGTACTTTGAAGTTCCAGGATGGATTTCCCTGGATCAGGCAGTCATCCGGGTAGGGGTAAATGTGAGTTACTAAGGTTATGCAATGGCCTGGTACTAAACATTTGATGAAAACTCTGGGAGCAGTAGATAAATACTGTACTTTACAATTTGGCTTAAGTGTAATCCTCCCTCCATAAATGGAAAGGTTTCCTGTATTCCTTGGCTATAGGAATGTGAAGGGAGGTATCCTTCAGAACCAGGGTTACCATATAGGCCCCTGGAAGATCATGGACAATAGTTTTTGTAGGATTAACATTCTGAACTTTGGTATGTGCAGAAACTTTTGTCACTTGGACAAGTTTAAGACTGGTCTCCAGCCACCTACCTTCCCTTCTTGGAATAAGGGATATTCTTGAGTAGAACCTTGTGCACTCTCTTCTGCAGGAACTGGCTGAAGTGACCCTTATAGTAGAAGTTTTATTTATTTGACATTTGTTTACTGGGATGGTCCAGCTGGACATATAACCCATTTCTAGTGGAAGCCCAGGGAGAAAAGCTCCAAATACATGTTAACAAGCATACATTATTTACAAGCCAACAGTCACATTATTTACATGTTACAGTAGATGAGAGTTCAAGCACATACAATATACATCGAAGTAGCTAAAGCACATATTGGTATATAGGCATGCATACAATGGATAAAGGATGAAAGAAGTTAGCGGGGAAAGTAGGAGGAGATTGAATGCAGTTAAGTATAAGGACAAGAGAAAGTTGAGGTGGGGGGGTGTGGAGAAGTTAGACAGGAGTATTAGAGTAGGACCCTGAGAATATGACAGGAGTATATGGTAAGGTTTACTGAGGAAGTGAAAGACGTGTTGACGTGGGAGTGGGGTTGTAGAAGTGATGGCAACCGAATCAGGGGATGAGCATGTGCAGAGCAAGGTGTCGGCTAAGTGAGTCTTGAGAAGTTGTTTGAATTATGAGGGGTCTTTAGCAGTCAAGATATGCTAAGGGATACAGCTCCAAGCCTAGAGATACTGTTGGAGTAGAGCGAGTCCCCAAAATTGTTATTCGATATTGTAACTTGTAGTATAAATTTGTCAGACAATCTCAGGAGTCTATTACTGGACTAGGATTGTAGCAGATTTTGAAGTGCTGGGCACTTATCAGGTTGGTATATCACGGCATGGGCAGTTAGTTGTAAGTTGGGTGAAAGCTAAGAGATTGGGAAATTCTAACCTGTTGAGTTGACAGAGCAGCACAACGATGGGATCTATATGCTGAGTTAGAGGCGAATTTGGCAATTTTGTTGCAGCAGGCTTCTAGTTTAGTTAGATCCATTTTTTTGAAACTGGTGAAGATGGGGAGGTATAAAGCAGGGTAGACAGTAGATGGGTCCTGGCGATTGACTGTCTGGTGGTGTTGGTGAGGTATGGCTCGATTCTGTATAAAGAGCCTAGTTTTATGTGGGCCTTTTTAAAAGAGTACACATAGGAGTTTATCAAATTCCATCTTATTATCAATAGTGACTGCGAGCAGTCTGTGTGAGGTACTGCATCAATCCTGGTACTGTTTGACAAATAGATAAGAAAGGAAGATAGGTAGTCAGGGGTTATGTTGCTTGAAAAGAGCATTTGTTTTGCTTTATTACGATTGAGAATTAATTGATAGTTAAGAGACTAGCTTCAGCATCTGAGAAGGACAGTTGGGTTATTTCTTGGAGTTGTGGAAGGGGAGGTGCAGCACAGATGAGAGTGAAGTCATCTGCATACTGTATGACAGTGGCAAGGTGGGTAGCAGTATGGAGTTTATAGGTGAAGATAGTGAAAAAGAGTGGACGTAGGAGTGAACCTTGCAGAACGCCTACTGTGATGAGTAACAGGGAGGAAAGATCATGTTGCCATTTTGCAGCTTCTTGTCTGCCATTATTTTTGAATTAGTTGATTGGGTCGGAAGCCATGTTGGCTGTTTAATAAGTTACTACACAATAGGTGATTCACATGTTGTATGTGTATACATCTTTCTAGAATTTTAGACACTGGAGATAATATTGCTATTATCCTGTAGTTAGAGAGCTCTGTAGAGGTTCCACCTTTATGTAGCGGGATGATATACAACATGTTCCATACTATTGGCACATTGTTCTGTGATGGATGGGCTGATGAAAATAGAGACACGATAAGAGATACCATTGGTTGCCAGTTTCATATATTCAGTAGGTAAATTATCAGCAGCAAGGGATGTGGGTTTAAGTTTGAGCATTTGTTTTATGGTGCTGGCTTGGACAGGTTTGAGGGAGAAGGCTTGGACAGGTTTGAGGGAGAAGGTCGTTTCCTCAGCTCCTTTACGTATGGATAGGGGAGCACTATTATTTTTGGCTAGTGATAGTATGGAGTTGATAAAATATGTATTAAACTGGGTAGCTATACTGTCTATAGCATTTGTAGTGGTAGGGGATGGAGTAGAGGATTGCCCTGGTTATAGTAGTTTTATAGCAGTCCAGAATTTGAGGATAGCTTTTTTTTTTTTTTTTTTGGATGACCATATAGAATCTTTTTTTTTTCATAATTCTTGATCTGTTTTTCGACTTTGTTTCATAGTTGCTGGTAATCCCAATTCTAGGGAATCAGAGAGCATGTATTTATCCTTTCCTCTACTTTATCCCATATCTGTGTCCTTAGCCGATCCCACAGGAGTTTCAGCTAACCAAATCCCTTAATATTAAATATGGTGGTGTCCCCATAAACAGGGGTATTCTTCCTGAAATCCTCTTACAGAGTAAGTAATTTACTCCCATGGCTTCAGTCTTAAGATTTACTCTGTATCCAGAGAGGTTGCCAAAAATCTCATATTTTATACACCCTAGTTAAGTCTGTTTCAGGATCTGCCAAGAACAGCATCACATCAGCAAATAGTGCAATCTTTTCTTCTTCCTCCTGCCATCACCTCCCATTCTAAAGACATGTGTCTGGAGTGTTTCTCCCTAGGCCTCCGCTGAAAATAGGCTCTTTCCTAAATCAGACTTTCCTGGTCAACAAATGTTAACACAAAAAATAAATGCAATCACCAACCCTTTATGATTGATTGTCGAAACTTTTCTGCAAGCAGTTCTAAATAAATGACTACTTGGGGCACCCTGTTTTTTGTTTTCCTTTCTATCTGAATTGAACATCAGTCTGGCATTTATCTTTATTACTGCTAAGGATTTTTGATAAGCAATCAACAGGCAGAAATCATTCAAAGGCCATCCAAGCTTAACATCTCCCACAAATATTTCCATTTCTCACTGTCAAACGTTTTCTCAGGTGTCTAAGCCTAAAGACTAACCGTTCTTGTGTCCTTTCCCCTTCTCCCTGAATGTGTCAGTATTACTGTCAAAAAGTACTCTGCCCTTTGATAAAGCCACATTGGTCCTCCATCACTCAGACCAAAATTTTTCCTAATCTATTTGCTAGGGTTTCCATGAACACTTTATAATTATACTCTAAAATTGAAACTGGGCAACGTGACAACTGACAAGCATGGATCTGTGCAGTTCTTGGGAATTAGGGATATCACTGCCCTGTGGATGAGTCAGGAATCATGTTGGTTTCAATTATCTCCCTAAACAAAGCATACCATTTTATCACTATGTTATGTCACAGCACTAGTCACATTTCTGTGGGAAATATATTTCTCCCTGGCATTTTCCCTTTTGCCATCATCTCATCTGTTCCTCTATTTCCACTAAAGTAATAGGCTGCATTAACAAATTTCTAGCTTCTGTTTCCTGCTTCCTCATCTTCCACATCTACATTTCAAACTTTATTCTCTTCTTTAAGTCCCCTTTTAATTTGGTCCCACTCCCCCACTTCTGCAAGTTCTCATTTCCTACAACTCTACTCTAGTTTCTCTTAAAATACTCTTAAGTTTTTCCTTTTTTTCAGAGATCTTTAGCCAGCTCATATGAAGCCTCCAATGTCTAGTACTTGTCTCGGATTCAGAACTTGTCAGGTTTAAAGCAGCCTAAACATGGTCCATGAGTAACCAGGGAAGTAAGTTAACCCTTTTAATTAGTTCTGCATGCGCCTTAGTCATATACCACCTATCCAATCTGGCCCACTTTCCAAACCTTGCTGATCTACGAGCAATTGCCTGCTATGTGGTAGAATCTCAACTAAATCTTGTAGCCCAGACATTCTAACTAACCTCTTAAAATTTTTGCTCTCCCTCCTTAAGTGCTTAATCTGTGCCTCCCTCATAACATCTCAGTGTCCTGTAATATTTCCGTCACCCACAAATCTCTATCCCCTGCATGAATTCTGTCACTCTTAACCAAATTTAACTTCAGTCGATGTCTTTGGTGGGAGGTATAAAATTTCCCACCATAAGCCTTTTATTCCCCCAATCTTCACAAAGAAGCACATACTTGCCTTGCATACCGTCTTCTACCATATTGATTTTTAAAATAGGTTATTTTTTAACTAATATCAAAACTCCTCTTTTTCACATACAATATCATCTCATGTCCTTCCTGGAATCCCCTTTGTGCAAGTACTTCCTGCTCCTCCTCAAGTATGTCAGATTACTGTAAATATAAAAGTATGTTTGCTTGGGTTTCATGTTAGGTCTGCAGTACTTTCAGCTTTTTTTTGTATCCCCCAGCCCATTAGCATTCCAATGCAAAAATATCTCCATATTCGCCTACTAAACAATCCTAGTTTTCAACCAGCATATACTTCCAACAACCCTAGTCATGGCTGTCAATGACACAAGATATCTTTTAAACCCCACTTCAAGGGCGTCAAAGTTTGCTTAGTAACATTTATCAGGCTTAAACCATTAAACAAATTAACAGCAAAGTATATACATTGTTTTAACACTAAAAGTAACATCCTTTTGTGTCTGCAAACTTCCTGCTTTGTCCTGTAACCTCCCTCCTGTTCCTGGTAAAGTCTCCTCTTCCACAGTCTATTAACAGAAGTTCCCATACCTTCCACCCACTGTTCTTCCATTATCTTTCTGGAAAGTCTTTCCATGGCCTTTCTTCCTTCATCTTAAATAGGAGAAGGGGCTTTAGTGGCCACTTCTCTCCTGGCATTTTCTTCTGATGTACTACCTGACACTACTTCCGCATTTCCCTCTGCCCCAGCTGTCACAGTATGGAATTCTCCAAACGTCTCAGTTTCCTCCACAGCAACCTCTGGACCAAGAAATGTTTTATGACCAGTGGGGAAATTTACTTTCAGAACAGCAGGGTACCAGCAGCCTTAATCTGATATTAAATTACCAAAGTGATTTGATCACTGGAAGACATTTATTTCTCCACTGCCTTGTAACCAACAAGTAAGCATTAAATCGGCAAACATTCTTCATCAGAAATTTCCCTTTTTCTAAAGCTTCAATAAAATTTGTTCTTTGAGCAAAAGTTTTGTACTTCAACCACAACCAGCCTGGGAAACCTGGCTAACTAATTTCTTACCTGGTACACCCAGTGAGCACAATACAGCAGGACTTTATCCAGGGGCATGCCATGCTATCTATATAATTGGGAAACCATGAAGGCTTTACTTCAACCCTTCTGGAATCCTCATAAAGAAGAGACGCCCCTATCAAATATGGTATTTCTCTCTCTCAATTCCTTCTTAAGCATTTCAGTCTCAGCCAGTTTATCTGTATGGGTGTCTTCTGCTTTTTTTCAATCCTTCAATGTCAGAGTGAGCAGAAAGCACCTTTTCCATTTTATGAATATATTCTCTTAACCATTCATTCATTCACCCACACCATTTCCTTTAAAATGTCCATTTTTGCTTGCATTTCCACAGTCTGAATCCCATGTTTGCCTCATGGTTCCACTAATCTTAAACCAGCAATGTAAATACAGGGTTTGTATGAGATAAGACTATCTTAAGCTTTTTTTTTTTTGGACACATTTTTCATGTGGGATATCCATTTGGGATTTCCAGCTCACTAGCAGTCAATATTCACTTTTTTTTTTCTCTTTTAAAAACTCATGAGGGGGGGGGGGTTAGTTCAACAGAGCCTTCAACTGCCTCAAGCTACCAAAGTCTAAAGCAGACCCTTTTTATATTTAAGATTCACTGGTACCTGGTGCTAACTTTCCACTGTTGAAGGAGAGTGTCCCTGCTAGTGGGAGGAAGGTTGGGGTAGGTTTTGGGGGAAGGGGTAGAGAGTGGTACTGTGGATACTCACAGCTACTCTCTGGGGACATTGGATCCTTGGATCCCCTAGGACTAACACATTGTTCATCTTGCCACTTTATGTTCAGTCTTGGTTTCTTCCCTTAGAGGCAGTGTTCAAGATTTACAGGGGTAATGCCTGTTATATCTAGGTACGGGACACAAATAAAATTCTGTAACTGTTTTGATTTGTTTCCGTTTCTCTAGTTTTTCAAAAACTCTCTCAGCAGGGGTACTAAAGAGGAACTCCTTATCCAGAGGGGGCATTGAAGGACTTCTGCCTTCACCTGATCTGACAGAGGTCGAATCCTCAGTCAGGCACGTCTACATGTGACAGACCCCATAGCAGCTTCCTTATATGATGCTTCCAATGCATCGCAGCCACACTGTAGTGTCCTGATACCTGGAGTGCTGATCTAGCTATCTCCTGTTTGTCCCTTTGTAGGCAATCGTCTTAGATCTCCTCTGCATTAGCAATGATTTTCTCTTGCAAAAACTCCATATACTTTAACATGTGAAATGGGTAGTTAAGAGCCCTCATGGCTAGAGTGTCTTTTTATTACCTCTATCACACATTCTACTCTCGCTGTCCTTTGGTAAAGGATGTCTGGTTGCACCCTTTGAAGCTCCTTTGGCAGATTCAGTGGACATCAAGAGATCTCCACATGTATTCTTGTAAAGGTGCTTGTGGGAGTCAAGCACTCTATAAAAGCAACACTTCCTAGAGCAGCAGACAGGAAGTCGAGATGCAGAGATATGTCCTCAAAGGCACCACTCAGAACTACATGCACACATGGAATTGCTAAAGGTCTATGAGATGGCGGGTTCAAAAACACTGTAATGGGTTTGAGCCTAAGAAGACTCTTTGCTCTGCCAATTAATTGCCTCCTCCAGCTTGTGCAGGGTGACCATGGTTGCAGAAAGCTCTCCATTATCCAAAACATCCAACTCTTTCAATTTCGTATCTTTCCGCTTCTTGGGCAGAGAACTGGTCACAAAAAGGTATGCAATGAGGCAGGTGGCATTAGGTCAGAAGACTCCATGCAGACTGCAAGGACTTTGGACCCACATTTCAAAGTCTTGGAACAAAACCTGGGACAATCCCGACAACCAGAAGTACTGTTTTGCTTGGGACCTCAGTACAAACAATATGAATGGAAATGTCTATGCATGATTTGTTTCCCACATTTAAAGCGGTTATTGACCTTTTTAAACACAAATTAAAAGAAAAATGGTCTATATGAGATATTTATCTTAAAAAGCAGATTGCAAGAAACTTGGGGGGGGCAGCCAACCGACGGACAGCAAGTGTTTTGATAAACTTTGTAACATCAGACTGCATAGCTAGAAAGAACTGAAGATGCCACCAATGTCTACCCATCTTATACCTGACATTGGCTGGAGATGATGCAAAGACTCTGGGAATCAGGCCTGTCAGTTCTTCTGCATGATAGAAGACCCAAGAGTCAGTACTGCAACACTGACTACGAAAGAACATATGTAATTCTCCCCCATCACCCTCCCAGCTTATTTTAAATTAGGAATTGTACTTCCAGCAGTTTCTGATTCCACTGCTGCAAGTACAATTCCTAATTTAATGGTCAGTAGCTCCACAGCTGTAGTCTTAACTGGCTCTTGCCCTGGGATTATCTCCTGTTAATATATTTGTTACTTTGTTTTACAAACTTGTCTACATTTTCTGCATTCTGCTTACGGCTTACTATTGTATGAAACATCATGCTATATTATGCTTTCCATGTAATGACCATTTTCCAGCATGTTGTTTCAACATACATTTCATACATATTGTAATTATTGTAATTTTAGGTAGAACTGTCATGCGATTACTTTTGTTACTTGCACTTTTTTAGAACTTTTCTCCTTGGGCCTACGCTAAAAAGGGAAGTTGCCCAGTTGGGCTAACCTGGTCAACAAATGTCAAATAAATAAATAGTTCTCACTTAGCCTTCCACTGGTCTTCCTTTCCTATTTAATAATACACCCATGAGGCATTCTTCTCATCACTTCGCTTTCCTACCAAGCTCCATCCTAAAATACAATGCTGAATGACTCATCAAAAGAGATGCCAGAAGCATAAATTTGAATGGGCACCCAAATAAAACAAATACTAGCATAAAAGGAATGGAGTACCCAAACAACCAGCGAGGAGTCTAGTATCATGGAACTGGGGACCAGGAGACCAGTATCAAAGTATCTCAAACTCATTTAAGTGCCAGACTTCACGATGGCATATTCCTGCTAAGGGTTACGTGTTCATAGATTTCCATACAATTTCAAACAGTACTCTGCTGTGACAAGCATTACCTGCAAACTGGAAGCCTAAACAAGAAATACATCTGGGTCTTACCTTAATCACTCACTCAATAAATAAATACCAATCAAGTTCTTTAAATCAAAAGCTGTGAGTGAAGGACAGAAAGAAGGCCTAACCAACACAACAATCGGGAAAGGATGCCGATTACTTTCAACTGCATGTTTAGTGCCTACTATCAGAGGGATACAGTTCTGCAGTTTAAGCCTGAAACCCCAAGCGCTTGGAGCCATCTGCAACATATGAGCAACGCTGCTATGCAAACCCAGTACTCTATGATGCACAAAAGTGAAAATCATCCTCCCTGACTAGTAAACAGAGCAGTGACCCTAAAGATAGACCCAGTGCAGAATTCCAAAGAGAGGACCGATGCCACATTTATCAAGAGAAATGGTCAATTCTTTACTCAAAAAGGAATGCACAAATAAGTATGTAATTTGTATTTCCTCAGTCATGAAAGTATATGCCAGCTGGCCTTAAACAGGGGGATGGCTGGAGAAAGTAAATACTGAATGCAAACAATCCAGTGAGTTACAGATGGACAAAAAGACAATAAGGTATGAAGGCACAAGCATTGGTTATGAATTTTTATACAAAAAACATTAGTAGTAGAAAGGTTTTGTGACAAATCCCTCGAAATTACAGCAATTAGGAAAGCACAAAACCAGAACTAAGCCATATACACTGGGACTCATGCCAGGTATGTAACAATCTCATTAAAATATGCATTCAAGACTAAAAGCCAAAGTATTCGGAAACGCTAAATTAAATGTGAGCAGCTACTGAACCTTGCCAGTAACGGATTTCTTTAGTTATAATACAGCTGCCAATGTACTTCCTCATTAAATGGACAGAAATTTGCAGTGCATTAAAGAAAAGTTATGAAATGAGCAAAGTGGCCATTGCGCAACAGTTTTCCATTAGTCGTTTCTTTCAGCATTATAATATGCATTCTTTATGAATTTTTACCTGACATTTCAAATTTAGCTACCAGATTACTTACTTATACACATTAGAAAATAATAGCTTTCAGGTAGACTCACTGTTAACCGTAAGTTTCAGAAATATTTTGTAAATCCTTCATTAACTCCAAGATTAACTTCGTAACCAAATACCAGGCCTTCTTGGACTCTTAAAAAGGTGGAAACCATAAGTAAAAACTCTTAGACATACAACCTTTATAATTATGGACTCAAAAAAGCATAATGAAGGCAAAAAACATTATTTGGCATTAGGTTGAGAAATTGGTACTAAGAGAAAGGAGAAGTGTGCTTATGATGGAAGGAATTATATGCAAGATGGAAGGGAAAAAAAGCGAAGATAACAGAAAGGGACGATACAGGTACAGCAGATGTTCGTGTATTAGCAGTGAGAGCAGTAGGAGGGAAAGGGGGATAGCTAGCAGACAGATAACATTTACAGGTCTCTAAATATATCCAAATGTATACAGAACAAGTCAAAAACAGAATGTAAGCACGTGAAGCTAGAATGAGATTTTCATTTACCATTAGAAGAATGAAATGCACCAGTACCAAGGGTGGGGAAAGAAAATTAGACAACAGCTAGGATGGTGAGCACAGACAAAAAAATAAACAGGTAAAGGAAGACAAGAGACCTTAATCATTTGCATCTGTTCACACAAAGAAGGCAGGCAGATGCACAGGAAACAGAGTAATAAATAAAAGATGGATACACTGGGTAACTAAAAGAGAAGGACTTGCTGACAAAGGTCAAAGCTCAGAGGTTAGATGAATTACCCAAACAGTCCTCAGAAATGTCCATGATGCAGTCAGACCCACAACACACACCTGAATTAGGTGGCGACACTACAGAACTGGAAATTTTTTAAACTACTTCACAAAAATACGTAAAGTAAAACCAATAACTGTAATCTTCAACAATGTACACAAAACAACATGTATATTTACAAAAACATACAACTATCACATTGCGGATAAGTAGTAAAATCTCTGTACAGCAATTATAAGGCCCAGGGTTTAAGACGGACTTCTGGAGAGGTGTAAATTACCTGAGATGTGCCTCCTTAGACTATATGAAGAGAGATATGGAGCTCTCAGACTGTATGTCACAAGCTGTTCTACACCTAGCATTGAGCAGCATTCTTTCACCAAGGATGATGCCACAATCCGAACTGAAGATGATTAACTTCCAATAACTGATTTGGTTTTTGGTGTCATTCAACGGGGAATTCAATTTGTCAGCATGGGAGGACATGGTTAAACCACATTGCTTTGCCAAGGATGGTCTGCACCCATCCCCTCTAGGCTACTGAAAACTGGCTAAAAAGCTGTCCTCTCCCATACAGCCTTTTTTTAGGCAATGCCAAACTGACAAACCTTCCAACATAGAAAATATACCCAAGAAAATGTAAAAGGTGTTCCTGCTCAATGCCAGGAGTTTAAATTAGAAGCTCCACTCCCTTCTAGCTCTCCTCATCTTTGAGAATGTGGACATCTGTGCAGTTAGAGAGACATGGTTAAAAGCCACAGAATGTACTCTAGCAGTGCAAGGCTTCAGTACAGTCCACATACTTAGATGAGCAACTATATAGACTAGGACGAACGGTGGTGATGTCTCAATCTACACTAACAACCATACCTCTGGGTTGGTTAAACAGGATGATGTACTGGAATTACTCCACATTCAGATCATCATGGCTAAGTTCCATTCTATATCCTAGCAAGCAATGTCACCCTCTATGTCCTGTAAAACCCATAGCTCATACTTGGATCTAGTGAAGATGCCCACCATTCAAGCAAATACTATACTCATGGGGGACATTAAATTATCCCTCTTTAAAGTGGAAATTCTACATGACCCTAAGTTTGCAGGAGCAGAGAACCGTAGACTTCATAAACAAACACCTTGGACCAGTTAGTGCATACGCCCACTAGGAGGTACAAGCACAGTGGATATGGTACTGAAATATGGGAGAACACTCAATTCCTCCTCCACATAAGTGTCGTGTCGTAACCCTTCTGTTAAGGTCAAACCGCAAAGTAGTCTCCTTCAAAATAAGAATCATTTCTGTACCCTCCACAAACCCTTTAAAACTACTCCAAGGTAAACTATCTTTTATTAACTGATAAATTGTTAAACTTTCACACTCCTTCAAACCCAGATAACACAGCAGCATATGCAGAATTGTTCACAGAAGTTCTGTACAACCATGTCAATGACTGCATAGAGGCTGCTGTGCCTACCAGATACAAACCCAAAAACAACTAAAAAAAAAAAACCACACTGGTGGAATCCAAAACTAAACACGTTGCTCAACAAAAGTAATCACTGCTAAAATTAGGAAGTGCTACACCTAAAGAGATAAAACCTCTCCCAAACTGAACAGATAGTCCAACAAAGCAAGCTTTGAGGTAAAACTAGTGTCCTATGGCAAGGACAACCAAAAGACTTTTAGCTATGTCTGAATCCTCAAAGTCAGCACACAAGGGACGACTTCTGCAGTCTTCCATTCCCTTGGCACAACTGAACTGCTGGTAAATGAAGCCACATTCACAGATTCCTGAGATACAACAAATCTTATGGCTGATAAATTCAGCTCTGACTTTACCCCTCTCTCACCCAAACCTGCCTCCTAAAAAATACCATCAGACATAAACCCTCCAACTACCAGTAAAGAGCAGGTCTAAAATGCACATTTGCTAAGGTCAAGTATCAGCTTTGATAGACACTGATAACACCCCAGATCACCTGGAATATGACCCGTCAGGGACACTGGTGTCACTATTCAACCACAACCTCCACAAAGGCTTTGTGCAAAGGGAATGGAAGACAGGAGAAGTCATCCCTCTACACAAGGGCAGACATCAGCAGAACCCTGGAACTACAGACCCATTAGTCTAACTAGTCTCGCATGCACAGCCATGAAAAGAATCATCATGGAAGCGAAGTGATTAACAATGACACAGGAAAACTTCAGAAACTGAACTCAACTCAGCTTGGTTTCAGCAAAGGCAGGTCATGCCTACTGAACCTGGTGGGGTTCTTTGAGAAGGTTAGAGAGGCAATGGAGGGCGGCAAAATGGTGCATACTGCCTACCTTCACCTAGCTATGGCATTTCATACAATTCCCCCAACTCAGACATTGTAAACAAGCTTGTGAATTAAGCATAAACTCCAGTGCAAGTCACTGGACAGACAGTTGGCTCACACACAGGATCCAAGAGGTTAGGATTGGAAAGACAACCTCCAAAGAGAGGCTAGTCACCAGTGGAGTCCCACAGGGATCTGTGCTGGGTTTGCTCCTCTTTGGCATCTATTTCTCAGACGTCAAGGACAATTCATAGGTTCATACTAGGCTATCTGCCCTAGGGCATTTATAAGCCTAGCCAGAGTGTGTTTGGCTTTCGCCACCCATTTTAAATGAATTTTGCTATGCCCTTTTTCGAGGTTAGTATACTGTGCCTCTGTGCAACAGTGACACAGAAGGGATACCCGGGGTAAACCTATGATCTCCCATCCACTTATCAAGATTCCTCTTGAAGAGAGTCAATGAGGGACTCTGCCTAACCTGGACTGGGATTTTATGCCAGAGTGAAGGGAGCCTCTGGGTTATGAATCTGTCCCTCCAGCATGTCCTATTTATTTCAGTGCTGAGGTTCAAGTCTCTCGAGCGCGTAGCTCGATGGGATTTGGATTTTGAGGTGCAGCATGTCCATTAATTCCGGGTTGGACATGACTTTAAACGTCGGGCACAGATCGCCTCTGAGCAGGCGGTATGCCACTGAGTAGAGCTGGAGTTTATTTAACCGGGCAGTATA
>NC_056738.1:525159904-525184904 GCF_019279795.1 Protopterus annectens | reverse complement strand
TATGAGGGTAAAAGGACATCTGGCAGACTCACTGATCGTGAAATACTGCTCTGGAATGGAAAAACTGAGCAAATAAGCCCACTGAGAACGACAGTGTAGATCTGTGAAGTTACAGAACAGTGCTCCACCTTGGAGTAGGAAAACAGTCTGACTGCTTATTTCATTAAAAAAAACACACCTGTACTGCTGTGTACTCTTTACATTATATCATTCTGGTTAAGGACTAATGCACTAACTTTAGTAGTTTCTAGTTTAGACTACATCTTGGGAGGGGGTTGTTGGAGAGAAACTGCAAACTGCACCCTCCATTTGCTGGCTTCTGAACTACAATCTGTCCCATTCAACAGGCGTACACTGCTACACAGTGGGATTACAGTATCTGAAGCTGCAACCCATCCCCTTACTTTAGGCTTGTAGGTTCATAAATTCATAGGAGTTTACTAGGCTAACAACGGCCTTTTTAAGCCTAGTCATCTATCCCAAATCTCTGACAAGTTCTGTTACCCTTGTAAGTATAAGCAGGGGCTTAGGTGATTAACCATTTACAGGTTGCCTGTGTCCATTACAGACAGGTGGCAAACCAGGAATGAATTTCCTCTTTCCCATCCAATTGTCCATGTTACATCTGAACTGGGTTACAGAGGAACTCTGCTTCACATGAATGGGGAGCCTCTTCCAGAGATGGGGTAGTCTCTGGGATACATCCTTGTTTCTCCAGCAGGTCCTATTTATATCACAGGCAAGGTTTAAGTCTTTAGAATGGGTAATTCTAGTGCAGTTTGTTTTTTTGGATATGCAGGAGGTCCATCAAAGTGGGGTCTGACAATGCCCTGTATGACAGGCATAGATCTCCCCTCAAAAGCCTGTAGGAGACAGAATACAGGGATAGAGCCTTAAGACAGTCTGCATAGGACATTTTACTTGTGTCCTGTTTTCTTTTAGTGAGGAACCCCTATTGATGTTCCAATTGTTGGATATACCTGGTTAGGTATATACCAAAGGGGCACTGCACTCAGTGATAGGTCTGATGAATGCCAAATACAGTGGAACAATGACTTCCCTAGACAGATGCCAAACCCAAGTTGTGCAACATAGAATGATTTCCTCACTACTGTACACACGTGATGGTCATAGGCTAAATTATGGTCTGTGTATGCCCCCAAGTCCCTGACTACTGGGTCAACTCTAAGAAGTGTGTTATCAATAGGATAGTTACCAAGGGTGGACGACTTCCCAAAGGATACTATTATGCACTTCTTGGCATTCAATTTTAGTCCATGGCTCTGACACCTGTCTATGTCAGCCGGAGAACATGTATGTTAGTGTGGAATTCAATGACAGCTCCTAATTTGCAATCACCTGCAAATTTAGTCTGCGGCCTTGACTTCACAGAAGTAAAATGCCAAAAAGCAGCTATTCAAGAACTGATCCCTGAGGGACTCCACTTGTGACTGGCCTCTTTGTAGAGGTGGACTCTCCGATTCTAACTTCCTAGGTCCTGTCTGTGAGCAAGTTTGGCTATCCTAACCACTGGATGATATACGGGTTAGTACCCAACCTCCTGAGTTTGTCAACAATGGCCAAGGGTGGTATTGTGTCAAATTCTTTGGCCAGGTCAATGTAGGCAGTGTGAACCATTTTGCCCACATCCATTGCTTTGGTGACCTTCTCAAAGATGTCCATCAGGTTGAGTAGGCATGACCTGCCCTCGACAAAACCAAACTGGGTTGGAGCTAGTGTCTGGAGTTTACTGCATCACTATCGATCATTTCCATGGCTTTACATAAGCTTAGCGAGACTTAGTTTACAAGGTCTCTAAATGGCCCACCTTTGTGCAGAGGGATGACTGCTGCTGTTCTCTATTCATGAAGTATATGAAGCTTATTTGGAGGCTACAGTTAAAATAGCAATTCCAGAAGGCCTGACAGGTCATGTTTCATGCTATTGAGAAGACATCCTGGGATAGTCTGGGCCCACTGATGCAGTGCTCTTGGCCTTGGAGACAACATTAAGTACGTTCCCTAGTGATAACGCGTGGAGTTGTATTTGATGGTATTTACTGAGGGAAGGTTGAGGGCGAGAGGGGGTAAAGCTGGAGCTGAATTTATCGCTCAGTAGGTTTGCTATACCTTCTGGCTCAATATAGGTCCCTCCATTTACAATGAGTTCTGTAGACAATTGTGTATTGCCTTTGAGGTTGTGGACATAACTAAAAAATGCTCTGTGGTTGTTCTTGGCCTGGGAGGCCAAAGTGTACCAAAGCCAAATTTGAGGTAAATATTTGTCCTCAAAGTTGTTTTAGTTTGATGAGAGTGCTTTTATCCTACTGGGTGCTGCACCTCCAAATTTTGCCATGACTTTCTTCCTCCTTGTTATACAGCCTACTAATTTTATGATTCCAGCAGGGTGGCTTGTTTCCTGAGTTAGTTCTGTACTTCTTTTTGGTGGGTACAGCTGCCTGTATGCAGCTATTAGCATGCTTCTACAAGGTTTCTGTGAACTGTTCTGCAGAGGCAGCAGTGTTCTCAGGGTTTATGGAGGCTTGAAATGTTGCCAGGTTATCACTTAATAGCAATAATTGTGCCTTTATGTAGGTCCTGAACATTCAGGTTTAGCTGGGGTTCCAGGTTTTATTTTTACTTCAAAAGGAGACCATTCTGTGGTCTGACCTTACCATGGAAGGCATTACAGTAGGAGATGTGCAGCACTCTCCCATATTAGTGAGGACCAAATCCTGTATGGTTGCACCCCTGGCTGTAGTAATGACAATCTGGTCCAGGGAGTTTGTGTTTAAAAATTCCAGGAATCTCTGTGCCTGTACACTGGTGTTGTATAGGATTCCCAGTTAGTAGTATAATTAAAATTCACCCATGACTATGGTACTGGGTTGGATGTCAAGTGTTTCCAGTAAGTTTAAATACATGGTATGGGTTTCCTGGATCATAGAGAGGGACCTGGAGCTTGCAAAGAAGTGGTACTGGATTTTGCCTATGGTGATATGAACATGGAGCAGCTCAAATGCATTGTCCTGTTTGACCAGCTTTGAGGTACATTTATTTTTGATGTAAATCAAAACACCTATACCTTTAGTCCCTCCCTGTTTGTGCAGTAGATGGTCTAAATGTGTGGAAGGCATTATAACCTTCTAGGGAGTGGAGTTTTTCATTTAGACTCCTAGCACTGAGCAGGAATACCTTTAGATTTTCTTGGTTTTGATTTGCTATGTCGGATGTACTTTCAGTGTGGCATTGCCTAAAAAAGTCACTATGGGGGAAGACAATGTTTTAGCTAATATTCAAAAGCCTAAAGGAGAGAGAGGTGCAGACCATCCCTGGAAAAGCAGCGTGGTCTGTTGACCATCTCCTTCCAACTTGAGTATTGCACCCCCTTAGAATGACACCTGAAACTAAGCCAATTATTAAAAAAAGTCAGTCATCTTTTGTTCTTATTGTGGCATCATCCTTGGAGAAGGTAAAATGCTGCTCAATGCTAGGCTCATACCAGCCTGAGAAACATTCTGAGAGCTCCTCGTCTTCTCTCTTCACACAGTCTAGGGAGGTATGCCTCAGGACATTTACTCCCACATGGACTATGACCAAGTCATACTGGTACTTGTAGTTGTATGACCCGAGTGCATGCATAATGTACCGGATCCTAGCCCCAGATAAGCAACTGGTGGTGATTTTCTCCTTACTCAGCCTGGTGAGGGGGACATCAGTGTTTCTCACGATGGACTCTCCAATGAGCAGAATGGATTGTGTGGTGGCTTGCCTTACAGGCTTAAAAGTAGAGACTTCATGAGATGTGGCTCTGTGCGTTGATGTGGGTGTTGCTTGAAAAAGTGCATTTGGGGCTGCTGAGGATATTTGCTATGTGTACGTCATCTAGGAGGCCTTTGATGTTTAGGAAGGTTAAGTGCCTCAGCATATGTGGGTCTATATGTCTGCTTTGAATTGTGTGTGATGAGTGCAGCATGTGTACGACTGACAACCTTACTGACATTAGGAATACTTTTATGCAACAGCTTTACCTCCAATGATACTGTAAATACATCTCCCACATACCATATCAGTTTGAGAATTAACTAGTTGTCAGTAAACATGAGGCAATTTCTACATTGTCTCAGGATGCCCATTATCCACCAATCAAGTAACCGAGATAGTGGGAAAGTTCATATCCATGACAACAGACCCTTTTTTATTGATTAGGCAGTTGGAGTGGGAAATTAAGCAGTGTTATGAGTATCCTGTTTGCAACTCTGGGGACAGTGCTCCTCAGTGCAAACTAGTTGTCCTGTGGGCAACTAGGTATTGGAGAAATTTCAATTGTGCTTTTACAGGAAAAAATTTCACTTAAGGTATTCATGTCTGTACAGGTCACTGACAAACACTTGAGGGGAAACTAATACAAAGACACTGAAAATTTAAGGATGAATCATTTAGGCAGATATTCTGAAGTTAGAAACAAATCAAGTAGTACTTACTGAAAACAAAGAATTAGCTTGTCAAGAATTATGAAAAGAGGGGAATAGTGTGAATAGCTACTGTGGCTATTATTAGTGCTGGTCTCACCACAACTTCACTCTGCCGGGATACAATGCTCCTTTGCATCTTCTCTCACCAGAAGCAAAACATTAGCACCAATTCAAAGATGAGAAGCAGGCCACAGCCTGTTTGGTGATCCACAGTCTTGTCCCAGGTGATGCTTGTTGTAGCCTTTTCCTGTAGGTGCCTCGAAAAGCAACAAGACCAATCAGGAACACCAAGCATAGACACTCACTGCCCAATCAGAAACAGGAATCAATGCACTCTGCTCCTTCTCTCACCAGGAGTAGAAATACAAGTACAAATTCCAAGCTGTCACCTTTCAAGCAGTTATTAGGCTTTTTGGTGATCACCAGTCTCCAGGAAATAATGTCCCTGTGCTCCTTCTCTCACCAGGGGAGCACAGAAGTACTAATCCCAAGATGACTATGGAGAAGCAGAATGTGGGCTCTCCAATAACTGGTCCTGCAATATATGTTTAAAGGTAAGATGAATAAATATATTAATATCCTAAGCACGGCAGTGTGCACTAAGCAGTCCGATATGAAAAAGGGGGCAAAGTTAAGCTTTAGCTGTTTAAGTGGAGAGCCACTAATTTTAAAAGAGTACGATATATTAAAAGGGGGGGGGTCTATATTAAAAACTCGAAGTCTGACAATATCGAATACAATATTGTCGACACAAGAATGCCAAAAGCACACATCGAATGTTTAAATGGAAAATCTCCGTAGAAGGAGATTTCCGTTTACTTCAATGTAGTGCATTCTCGGAGTTGGTATATTTAAGTAGGGGGTGTGAGGGGTGCCGGGGGGGGGGGGGCTTGCCCCCCTACCTACACACTATTTAGTTTTTTTTTTTTTTTTTTTTTTTTTTTTGTTTCGATGGTTTAATCACTAAAGTTCGATCTTTAGTGATTCGAAGTTTTAAACCTTCGAGATTATAATATAGACCCTGAAAGGGATTGGGCACTTTTGTATTCTGGTTCTACAGAGTACAGTGTGATGGCCAATAAATTTAAAAACAGTTGAAGGGAAATGATTTCACAAAATGATACTTTTGTGCTTACTCACAACAGCCAGTGAAAGAGAGAGAAGGAGATATGTGGTCAAATTAACAAGATGCAGGCAACTAGAAAACAGTTGCTTTTAAGAAAACAGCAACAGGGTGAGAGAGGAGAAAAAAATTCTGAGAGACTCTCGAGACACAACTATAGTCTCCTTCCTAGTTTTAATATGCAATTAAAAGCAGAATAAAAGTAAAATGGTGCAAATAAAACAAATCACAGTACACAAAATAGAAGGCAATCAAGTAATACAAAAAAAGCAAAAGTAAACTAACCTTTCCCTCACAGCAAATTGTGGCCTGAGATTCTCACATTCTTCTTTCCTAAAATGTCTCAATTTCTGTAACACTCCAGTGGTCTTGCTGTTTTTGGACTTAAAATATCATCTTATATTTCTCAGTTTCTGTCTCTCTCTCTCCCTCTCTCTCTCGTTCGCCCTAGCAGCTTTAATTCACCACACTAAATATTTACAATGCACATCTGTACTATCCGTCTGCTTTCTAATGGTCTCCAGTAGGGGTTTTTGCATCACACTATTAACAGATAACCGATCCCATCTCAAATTCCAAACCCCAAGTCCATCACACCAGTGTACATACCTTTACTGGCATTATTTAATCAAATCTCTTCCCTCCAGATTGTTGCTATGTTCCCATATAACAATGCTCATTTACAGCCACACTATGACTATGTGTAGTCCGCCGTCATCACTTCAGATAACTTCTGAACTCTTTCAAATCGCTTTTCTAAAGCTTCAACCTGAAACAGTAAGGGAAATTAACAGTATGTACACTCGGGCAATTCAAATCCCTGAGCAGTGTTGACACCTCTTACGCCAGCTTTCTTATTCATTGCACTGGCCAGAGGAGGCACACAACTCCCCAATTAACAGCCTGACATAAGATCCCTGTGGCAACTAAATACATCTCCCTCTCCTCCTTCCTTCCTATGCAGAGATATGCAAATTAATTCAAGTCCACCACTTATATCCAACTCTTCCAGTTCTAGGACCAACAGTTCCATTTCTGACCATAAGGAGAAGCTAGAAATAATACATCTCAATCTCAGTAGCATAAAAAATTGCCAGTCTATAGTCAGATCTCTGAATACAGTCTTGACATCACTAGCATTTCAGAATTCTGCCAGACTAAATCTTGCTCTCCTCTGCAGTAAAGACATTCACATATATGCCAGGAAAAAACAGGTAAAACAGCTCTATCAATTATATTTAGAAGTTATGTACCTACCATAACGTTCCATGTTAGTTGTCTTCTCCCGCCTTCTTTCTTGCTGGATGGGTTCGGAGCCGATCCTCGGCTCCGACTCGGCACTTGCTAAGCTCGAGAGCTAATTTTACCAGCTCGAGGCAACCCTATATCCCATGATGCAAGGCGGAGACTACCCAGATCTCGTTTGGTAGCTAAAGAAATAGTAATATTTTCTTCCAACTGAAGAGGAGGAAGAAAAGTAACAATACTAAATAACATCATAATCCTCTAGAAAGGATCAACCTAATCTAGTGACACTAGAAGCTGAACAGCTAGAAAAGGGAATAAAACCTCTTAATAGAAGATGCATAATCTTCCCTGTCTGACCAGGCTAGGGGGATGGAGGACAGGACGCAAGAAAGAAGGTGAGAGAAGACAACTAACATGGAACGTTACGGTAGGTACATAACTTCTAAATGTTAAGTTGTCAATCTCGCCTTCATTCTTGCTGGATGGGATCATGTCCCTAGCACCTCTATCCTGGGTGGCTCAATGGAACAGACTCTTGAGAACGGTGGAACCAAAATTCGCTCTGTCTCTGGAGGCCAAGTCTAATTTGTAATGTGAAACAAAGGTATGAGGAGAGGCCCATGTGGCTGCTGCACAAATAGTGTCTATTGGAAGTCTAGCTTGAAAAGCTGTCGATGTAGCTAGAGCTCTGGTAGAATGGGCTTTTGGCTTAGTACTCAACTCTTTGCCTCTGAGCTGATAAATGTAAGTGATCACAGAAGACAGCCATCTAGATAAAGTTACCTTGGAAACTGGAAGGCCTTTCCTGTTGTCTGCATTGGATAGAAACAGTTGATCAGATTTCCTAAAAAGTTTAGTTTTGTCCAGATAATATCTGAGCTGGCGGTGAACATCAAGACAATGTAACTTTTGTTCCGCTCTATCAGAATAATTCGGGAAAAACACTGGAAGATCAATGGATTGATTTAGGTTCGTCTGCGATGCCACCTTTGGTAAGAAAGACGGATTAGTCCTTGGAGATACCCTATCTCTGTGGAATATTAAATAGGGAGGACGAATGCAGAGAGCATGAAGCTCTGATACTCTCCTGGCAGAAGTAATGGCGACTAGAAAAAGTGTCTTCCAAGAAAGAAATTTCAAAGAACAGGCAGCTGCAGGTTCGAAAGGGGGAAGAATCAAGGATGTTAAAATTAAATTTAGATTCCACTGTGGTGGGGGGTCTCTAATCGGAGGTTTAAGTAAAAAGATACCTCGAAGGAATGCCTTGCAAAGTTTATGTGACATAATGTTGGGGTCCAAAAGGCCTATATGAAAATTTGAAATGGCTGCCAGTTGAACTTTCACTGTGGAAGAAGAGGATCCTGAATAAAAAATCTCAGCTAGGAAGTCCAATACCGAATGAATTGGAGCAGTATAGGGGTCTATGTTCCTAGCTTTTGCCCAGAAAGAGAAACGTCGCCATTTACTAGTGTAAATCTTTCTGGTAGAAGATTTTAGGGAAGCTACTATGATATCCCCGACAGGATTAGAAATCATAGGAAGCCTGGCTAAGGATGGAAGTGGAGCAACCAAAGCAGTGAGATTGAGAGAAGGTATGGATTGGTGCAGTTGACCCGACTGGTGGGTCAGAAGATCTGGAACCGGGTCCAGATGCCATGGCTGTACCAAGAGATAATGATGTAGGAACGGAAAAGTACAGTTTTGTACCTACCATAAATGTAGATGTTCGAGGATCCACATTGCTGCAGTCCTAACTATTGGGTAGTCCGCTGTCCAGTCGGCCCGAATACCAAAGTATATGGCTGACGTCGGTCAGGGCGCATTAGACTGACGTCAGTACGTCAGGGTACTAATGCGCATGACCGACGTCATATCCTCAGTCTTTTCTTGCCCCAGATGTCAGAAGACCCTGAAAAGCTAAGGCCAAAACCAAAAATTCCAAACATACCTGCACCAAAAATATGTACAATATATACAAAATTACCAGAATATAACCTCACCTACACAACCACCCTAAACACAGAGGGAAGGAGGGAGGTAATTGACTGCAGCAATGTGGATCCTCGAACATCTACATTTATGGTAGGTACAAAACTGTACTATGTTCTTCATTCCACATTGCTGCAGTCCTAACTATTGGGTAGAATCCCAAAGCAGAGGTAAGGGAGGCTGGCAAATCATAAGGAAGCAGGAACTGACAACATGCCTTGCAAAATAGCTGTGGCAAAACCAGCCCTAGACTTAGAGTAGAGAGGAAGGTGATAATGCTTAGAGAAAGTATGCACTGAACTCCAAGTAGCTGCCTCCAAAATATCCTTAGTGGCCACCCCTTAGAAATACTGTAGAAGTGGCAGTAGCCCTAGTGGAATGAGGCCTAATTCCAGCTGGAATCTCCTTGCCATGATGGGAATAACAAAATGCAATGCAAAACCCAATCCACCTAGAAATAGTTTGTTTTGACACAGGCTTGCCCTGCGAACCCAAAGCAAAAGAAACAAACAACTGCTGAGACTGCCTAAAATCCTTAGTCCTGCTCAAATAATAACGCAATTGCCTGTGTACATCTAAAGTGTGCAAAATCTTTTCCCCTTTATTTTGGGGATCTGCATAAAAAGTAGGCAAATGAATAGTTTGGTTTAAAGCCACACTAGAAACCACCTTAGGCATAAAGGAAGGATTAGTGCGTAAAGATACCCTATCCTTATGAAAAACCAAAAAAGCATCAACCGCCATAAGGGCCTACAACTCAGAAACGCTTCTTGCAGAAGTAATGGGCAACAAAAAAGCACTCTTCCATGACAAATATTTCAATTCAGCAGTAGCCGAGGCTCAAAAGGTTGTAGAGTAAGTTTCTCCAACACAAAATTGAGATCCCAAGCAGGAGTAGGAGCTCTACGGGGGTCTTATATTCTTGGCCCTCTAAGAAATTGCTTGAACAAAGGATGCGAAAACAATGGTGGGTCACAATCATAGTGAGCTGAAATTGCTGCAGCATGAATCTTAATGGAAGAGAAAGACAAACCTTTGTCCAATAACTCAGTAAGATATTGAACAGCCACACTCAAATTAGGCTCAGAAATCTCCAAATTGTTTGCTGCACTCCAAAATAAAAATCTCTTCCATTTTTCTGCGTACACTTTCCTTGTACTAGGTCTTCTGGCTTCCATAATGACATTTAAAACTTGTTGAGGAAGTTGAGACCTGCTGTCTTTCAAAACAGAATATGCCAGGCTGTTAGATGAAGAGATTGAAGCTTGACATTGAGCAGGTGACCGTCCCTCTGAGACAACAGGTGTGGAATCAAGGGTAAAGGCCATGGAGGCTTCCTTACCAGACTCCTCAGTAATGGATACCAGTGCTGCCGAGGCCAATCTGGAGCTATTAAAATCATCCTTGGCTTGTCTTGTCTGACCTTTAGAAGCACCTTTGGGAGAAGAGGCAGAGGTGGAAAAGCATACACATGAAGATTTTTCCAACTGAAAGAAAGAGCATCCACTTTCCAAGCTGTGTGATGAAACCTCTTTGTGCAAAACTTTGGCAGCTGGTGGTTTAGTGGAGAAGCGAACAGATCTATGTCTGGAGTTCCCCATGACACTGTCAATTTTGAAATACATGAAGATTCAGTGTGCAGCCGTGGGGATTCATGATTTGTCTGCCTAACACATCTGCTAAGGAGTTCTGTGCTGCCGGCAGAAACCTTGCCTGAAGAGTTAGTTGCAAGCTGAGCGCAGTCTCCCATAAAATCATTGCTTGCCTGCACAATGGGTAAGAATGTGTTCCCCCTTTGTTGATGTACCACATGACAGTTGTGTTGTCTGTTAGAATCAACACCTGCCCTGGAAGAAGTAACTCCTTGAAAGCCATTAATGCAAACTGGACTGCTAACATCTCTTTGATGTTGATATGTAGATGCTGTAGTCTGGCAGGCCACTTGTCTTGTATCCACTTTCCATTTAGATGAGCTCCCCAAGCAATGTCTGAGGCATCTGTCGTTAGAATCTGACTCGCCTCTGGCCGGGTCACAGAGAGTCCCTTGTTTAGGTGACATTCCTGAGCCCACCACAAAATTCCTTTTGAATGCAAGGTATTATTTGAATGACAGTGTCCAAATCCTGGCAGTGCTGTGTCCATACATTTTGAGATACCATTGCAGCTTCCTCATATGCAGTTTGGCATTGGGAAGCACCAGAATACAAGATGCCATGAACCCTAAGGCTTGAAGGACTGTCCTTGCAGTCAGCCCGGACTGAAGAGATAGTTGATGGAAGTAACAGGAAAGATTCTTTTGTTTGTCCGGGGTTAAAAAGGCCATCTGGGCTGCTGTATTCAGTCTCACACCCAGAAAGCACATGTCTTGAGAGGGTACTAGACTGGACTTTATTTCGTTCACAGAATACCCTAGGCATCTTAGCACTGCTATGACATAATCCAAATGCTGTAGAAGGTCTTCCTTTTCTTGAGCTAGCATCAGGCAGTCGTCCAAGTAAGGATAGATTTGAATTCCTTTTAGCCTGAAGTAAGCTATCACTGGAGCCAGAACCTTTGTGAATACTCTGGCAGTGGATAAGCCAAAGGGCAATGCAGAGAACTGATGAGAATTTCCAGCTCGAAAACGCAGATACTTCCTGCAACTTAGTCTTATAGGCACATGAAGGTAAGCTTCCTTGAGATCTAAAGTTACCATCCAGTGATCCTTGCCCAGCAGAGGTAAAAGCTGTTGTAACGGCAACATTTTGAACTTGGGAATGTCCAGATAAGTGTTGAGGATAGATAAATCCACAATTGGCCTCCACGTGTTCCCCTTCTTGGTACTAGGAACAGGCGAGAATAAAATCCTAGGCCCCTTTCTGGCACAGGAACTGGCTGAATGGCCCCTATGTGGAGCAACAGAGAAATTTGCTTGTGAGCCTCTTGTCTTTGTAGAGGAGGAATGTCTGGCATGCCTTTGAAAGGAGGCATGGTATGGAAATAAAGCCTGTAACCGTGGTGAATGATATCCAGAACCCATCTGTCTTGGGTAATTAAATCCCAATTTTCTTTGAAAAGAGACAGCCTTCCTCCCAAAGGTGCTGCCAGGCGAGAATGTACTGGCAGCTGAAAAGGCAGGTCATTGGGTCTGCTTACGAAGGACTGACCCCTGCCCTCACCAGAAGTCTGAGCAGGGGAACTCCTGTCCTAGGCCTAAAGAACCTTGAGCTCTGCCCCTACCACGCCTAGACCTACCCCTAGACTGGGAATCATAAGCAGGATAAGTCCATCCCTTAGTAGGCCAATTTCTACTAAACTTCGGAGGCTGCACCTGCAAAAATCCTTAACAGTTTGCATAGACTTAGCCTTGTCCTCCATTTTCTTTAAGACTGCTTCCACAGGCGAACCAAACAACACATCAGACTGCAAAGGAGCATCCAAAATCCTTGTTTTAACATGCTCAGCTAAATTCTGATCTCTCAACCAGGCATGCCTACGAAGAACAGAACCAGTGGCAGCCACCCTCGAGGAGGCCTGCACAGCATCAAAACCACATTGCAAGGAATGTTTACTCACCTGTTCAGACACATGAACTAAATCCTGCAACTCTTTACACTCAATACCTTCTGCCAGAGCATCCACCTTAGATTTCAATTGTGAAAGGAGATAATTCTGATATTTTAACATGTGAAACTGACAATTCAACGCCCTCATGGCTAAAGTGAAAGAAGTATACACTTTCTTTCCCCATCTATCCAAAGCCCTTGCCTCTTTATCAGGAGGAACAGGATTTTTAACAACAGAGGCCTTCACACCTTTAGGCCCCTGAGAGACAGTTTCCGGGTCTGCCCTAGGACTCTAAAAAGATACTTATGAGCTTCAGGCACCCTATAGTACCTATCCGGTTTAACTGGGGCAGGAGGCAAAGAATCAGGATTGAGGGAAGCCTCTGCAAAAACATCTTCCACCACATTCAGAACAGGAGGTATAGCTAAAGGCCTATGCTGGGGTAAAAACAAGGAATTCCCTAAGCCTCTTCCTGGAATCAGAGAAATCTTGACCTTCCCATTTAAAATGCTCCCTCATGGAATGCAGAGTCTCTGAAAATGAAAAATCCTCAGGAGGAGAAGCTGAAGGAGTAGAATCATCCGCATCAGAATCAGAATAAGGAGGATACTCCTGCAAGTCTTCAGCCGAAGACTCAGAAGCCTCCGAACATTGCTCAAAACTCTCAAACTCAGGTTCCACCCTAGGCCTCTTATCAGGAGGGGGCATAGAACCTCTAATCATAGTAATCAAATCCTCTGCCATTTTAAGCATATGTTTCTTAGGCAAAGACCCTGAAGCACTAGGAGAAACCCCCACTGAAGTTAAACTTGGCCTGCCTCTCAAAGAAGCCTTGGAAACAGAAGGGAGGCTCTAACCACCTTAGGAAGAGAGGGAAGAACAGCCACCTGAGAAGCCCCTCAGCCTGGCCTACTTCCTGCGAGGATACATCCTGTAACAGTAAAGTCTCTCCCTGAGACTCCAAAGAAACACCTGGCAAAACCTCCGCTCCACTGAGCCTTCTAAAGATCCGGCGTCTGGGACTGTCGGTTCTTCCACTCTAGGCTTTGCTGCTTTGTCCTTGCGCTTTTGGAAGCGGCGCCGGAGCCTCCGACGGCATTTTATAATTACAACGCTTCCCAAAACTAACCTGGCACAGTCTAACCTTCTCTTAATAGTGCGTTTGTTAAATCTAGCACAAGAGCGCATCCAACAACGCCGTGCTCAGGCCCTAAACAAGGTATACACAAAGTATGGTAATCCCTATGAGGTATCTGTTTCCCACAAGAAATACAGTTATTCACTTTTTCTGACATCCGTTAAATACTGAGGCAAGAAAAACCAAAATATTCCCCAACGGGGTACTTAGCCAACTTTGATTCGGTCTGAAACTCTGACTTCAGAAACTTTCAGAACGCCAACCTGCACTCGCAAAATTGCTTCTGCATCGGACCATGCGGCAAAAAAGACTGAGGATATGACGTCGGTCATGCGCATTAGTACCCTGACGTACTGACGTCAGTCTAATGCGCCCTGACCGACGTCAGCCATATACTTTGGTATTCAGGCCGACTGGACAGCGGACTACCCAATAGTTAGGACTGCAGCAATGTGGAATGAAGAACATCCATATCTGTCGAGGCCAATAAGGGGCAATGAGAATCAACTTGGCTCTCAAAGCGGTTGCTTTCTGAATTAGCTGAGGTATCAGCGGAAAGGGGGGAAAAGCATAAAGAAGTCCCCAGGGCCAATCTTGGGTTAGAGCGTCTCTGGGGGGATGGCCTGGAAGGGGGAGGAGAGAGAAGAAGTCTGGGCATTTGCTGTTTTGAGGTGTAGCGAAAAGGTCGCAGCAAGGAAGGCCCCACTTCTGAAAAATCTCTTCCGTCACCGATTGTTTGAGAGACCACTCGTGAGGCATGAGAATAGCTCTGCTCAAATTGTCCGCTATGATGTTGGATTTCCCGGGGATATGCGTTGCTATCAGAAACCGCTGAGAAGAGATTGCCCATTGCCAAAGTCTGAGAGCCTCTCGACACAGTGGATAGGACTTGGTTCCGCCCTGTTTGTTGATATACCACACTACGGACATATTGTCCGTTTGAATTGCAATAGTTCCCAGGGGAAGAGAGTCGTTGAAGGCTTGCAATGTTAAAAGCACCGCTCTCATCTCCAGGACATTTATGTGCAGATGTTATTCGAAAGGTTGCCAAGTGCCATGGACCATTCTGCCCTGATAATGCCCCCCCCACCCGATCAGGGAGGCGTCCGATGTAACCGTGGCAACCGGGGCAAGAGGAACAAAAGGTCTGCCCTGATGGACTTGAGGGGACGATATCCACCAGGTCAGATGCCTTTTGCAAGTTGGAGTTACTATGATCTCGTGACGCATGGGAAGTTGTTGAAAAGACCATTGGGCGAATAGCATCCATTGTAGAAGACGCATGTAAAAGCGGGCAAGGGGAAGAAGTGTTATGGCGGCCGCCACAAGACCCAATACCGTCAGAGCAAATCTGGCCTGAATTTTGATGCTGAGAAGAATCACCTGGACGTGTCTTTGAATGTCCAAGATACTTTGGTCTGTTAACTTTGCTGAAAGTTGTACGGTGTCCAATTTTGCGCCTATAAAAGTAATACATTGACAAGGCAGATTTTTCGAAATTTATAGAAATCCCTAGCCCTCTAAAAATGTGAATGGTGTAATCTCTGGCTTGGAGAAGTTGATGCCTGGTGGTGGCAGTGAGGAGCCAGTCGTCTAGATATGGAAACGCCTGGAATCCTTGACGTCTCAGGTGAGCCGTATCCACTGCCATACATTTGGTGAACACTCTGGGGGCTGTAGTGAGTCCAAAGGGCAGGGCTCTGAACTGGAAGTGACTGGTCCCCAGCCGAAAGCAGAGAAATCTTCTGGAGCGTCTGTGAATTTTTATGTGATAGTACGCATCCTGAAGATCTATCGAGCACATCCAATTGTCCTTGCCCAGAAAGGGTAGAATGGACTGAAGCGGGACCATCCGGAATCTTGATTTCTTTACAAACTTGTTTAGTTTGCTCAGATCTAATATTGGTCTCCAGTCCCTGTCTTTTTGGAACTAAAAGAACCTCAAGTAGATTCGGATCCTATTTGGTCCGCTGGGACTGGCTGGATGGCTCTTTTACTAGCAGTTTTGATATTTCTAGTACTGCTAGTTCCCTTAGACCGGTGGAACGCCTGGAAGGGTTCCCTTTTGCTGAATTGGGGTTTGAATAAAGGGAATTTTGTAACCCTCGGATATAATCGACTGTACCCATTTGTCTTGAGAAAGGGAAAGCCAGGCTATTGGGTACAGCGATCATTTTCCCCCGACTGCCTCCGAAGGCGGACAATTGGGCAACATCTCAGGGATGCTGGAAGGGTTTGTCAGAAAGAGGCTCTCTGCTACCCTGATTCTGCGGACCCCCTCTGCCCCTAGGGCGGCATCTATTATTGTTACCCCCTCTGCCTCTGGGGGTAAACTGACTTTGTGCGTCAGGCGTGACTCCTTGAGATTTGCGGAACCACATTTTCCCTCCCTTCTGTCCTTTGGGGTAAGGTCTTGAAGGGGTGGAGAAACGGACTCCTACGGCAGAAAGAGTCTTGCCATCTTGTTCACATCTAGTCAAAGTGTCTTTCACTTGAGGTCCGAACACGGTCGAACCATCAAAAGGGAAGTTTGTGAAGGACGCCTTGAAGGGGTCTGCAAAATTACAAAGTCACATCCAGGACTGACGCCTTAAAGCCACTCCTGTGCTCATGTTCTACTCGCTCCATTGGCTGCATAAGAAATGAGCCGCATGGAGGAGTTAACAATGGAGTTAAGGATTCCTAACTGTGAGCTAATCTTATCCTGAGACCCAGCAGCTGACGGATCCTGTAAAACTTCTCCCAACTCTTTAAGAACATCTCTTTGAAGGCGGGTGAAGTGGCACAAGTAGTTCAGCGATCTCATGGCAAAAGTCGCTGAAGAAAAATCATTGCCGTACCTGTCCATAGTCCTAGAATCCTTGTTAGGAGGATGGACAGGTACTGAAGGATCAGCTAGTTCCTTCTTGGTGGCAGCAGCCACCACCATGGCATCAACTGGGACACCCTTTGTTAAATATTGTCTATCTGGTGGGGCCGTAATGAATTTTGAAGGCCTCCTAGGGATAGGTTCCACCGAATCCGGAGACATCCACGCCTTCCGAGCCACTTCCTCCATAAGAGGGTCGAAAGGCGGAGACACCCAGGAGGTGGAGGGTCAAGATCCGTACGCCTCTAGGTATACTGACTCGTCCTCGGAAGGATTAAGGGAGGGCCAGTTCCCCCTCTGCTTAAGGAGTTCAAGGATGTCTGAGAATGAGACATCCTCAGAGGAGGACCTTGGGGATCCCTCCAACTCATCCAGGTCAGTATCAGATGTAATAGACTCGGGGGGAGTCTAGATGTTTCCTCTTACATGTCCTCTTACACGGGGGTTCACCTGTCGGATCAGGAGAAGCCTCGATAGAGGAAGATATTCCCAATGGGGAAACCTGAGGCATTGGATCTCTGGGTCCGGGAGCAAGAGAGTGGGAAGAGACGTCAGCAGGCACTGTAGTGGGAGGAGCTGATGGAACTGTCAGTTGACTAAGCCCAGGGGCTAGTACACTCCTCATCACCTTGAAGGCTCCCCCGTCAGAGAGACCAGAAAGTTCCCGCTCCGAAGAGATAGGAACCCCAGGCCTCACCGAGAGGGAAGGCTCCGAGGTAGATGTCGGGGCTGAGCTCACCAACGCCGAAGCTCCGAGAGGGAGAACGGGGTCGGACAAGGGTCCGATGCCACTCGCCCCCTCGGAGCCGACGAGAGAGACCAGATGCCTGGATCCCTCCAATGAAGGCCTCAAGGAGGAAATCGGAGCAGAGGATGACTGAGCCGAAAGGGATGGTATCGGCTCCGAAGCTACAACGGTGACGGTTCCGAGGAGCTCCGGCTACGAGCTCTGCAAGAGAGTCGAAGGAGGAATGTTTGGTGGATGTGAAACAGCTACCGTCTGTTGAGACAAGCTATGGAGTATTTGGGCCAATGCCTGAGACTTTAATAGTCTACTCACCACTCTCTCGAGGTCGTGATCAGACAGCCTGGACGACCGAGAAGAACGACTCTGATGGCTCCGCTCAGAGAGCAGGGGTGATCTCGGAGCCGAACGTATCGACTCTAATAAAGGGGATAGAGATCTCTTTTTAGAGATCGATGGAGCCAACGGAGCCGAGGATACGTCGGCTCCAGCCGGAGCCGACACGGAATGTCTAGATTGGGCAGTATCGGCGCCGGATGGAGCCGATACTGTGACTGCTATGGTGGAAGGATCGGCTCCGGCCAGAGCCGATCTCGACCCTGGTGAAGGTAAACCAGAAGCCGACGGCTTGGAACTTTCAGCCGAAGGCTTAATAGGTTTCGAGGGCTTCCCCGGCGCCGACTTGGTCGGGGAGCTCTCGGGCTTTAATAAGCCCCTTAATATCAACTTATTTCTTCGCTCCTGCAGAACTCTTGGGCTGAAGGCATGACAGATAGCACAAGAGTCCTGCAGGTGCAGAGGTCCCAGGCAATAAACACAAGAAGTGTGACCGTCTGTCAGAGGCATCTTCTGACAGCACGAGTCACACTTCTTGAAGCCTGAGACCTTCATGTCCTTCGACATAACTGTGTCGAGGAAACACAAGTTGTGAAACACAAAACACTAACACACACACACAAAAAACACCCAATCCAACAATTTAAACTAGACAGGGATAACACACGGTCATACACAAACAATCCCTGACAGGAAAAAAATTAGGAAGGGGAAGGCCTAAGGCCTAAGCTAGGGAAAGGGGATAAATAACTCGAAAAAAAGGGAACACTAATGGGAATAGGGTTAAAGTAAGCGTTAAGGTTAACAAAAAACAACTATAGATATGAACATTCAAAGGGGGTAGACTAAAGTCTTATATTTAGTAACTTACCTGGAGCTGGTAAAAAAAGGCACCTCGTTAGCGAAGCGGCAAACGAGATCAGAGTAGTCTCCACCTTGCATCATGGGATATAGGGTTGCCTAGAGCTGGTAAAATTAGCTCTCGAGGTTAGCAAGTGCCGAGTCGGAGCCGAGGATCGGCTCCAAACCCATCCAGCAAGAATGAAGGTGAGATTGACAACTTAACATCTGTATATTAAAAAAATGAAACGTATTCCAATAAAACTACCAACATCTGCTTTGAACACTCCACCAAATGGCTGTTATCCACTGTGTAAATTGAGGCAAGTATGAAAAGTACCACTATTTCAGTTTAAAGCCCAATTTTTCAGACTCTTAGCTTTTAGTGGTGTTTGACCTTAATAATTACATACCACTTGGATAATCTCTATACCAAAATCAGCTCATAACTGAAAGCAGCCTATTCCACTGCCAGTCTCCCAACACCTTTAGGTAGAGCAACACTTACCAAATGGATTTTCATTCCCCAAAAGAAAATACGCTACAGCTGGTATCATGCATTTGCCTAAACTTTGTTCAACAAAAATCGGTTGATCCATTTGTTCTTTACCAGAAAACTATTATGTAACTTAGTAAGAGACTCCCTTACTGACTAAAATCTATTCTAACTCTGCTGACAAATTTTCTATCTTCTGTTCCTTAACTTGAGCCACAAGCACGACTATTAACCCTTCTCAAAGAATTGTCCATCTACTCTCTATGCCAATCTACTGCCAGCAAAGCATTCTCTATTTGGGGAAGGTGGCTTGTACAGGATGTTACACTTTTCCATTCAAACCTTTCCAAACTATGAGGCCTTTACCCCAAAATTAAAAAAATGTCCAGTTAACAAAAGCTGGATACCCCTTACTCTGCCTGACACATTTTACATGATCAGTAGCAAGACAGATGCCAGCAGTCAAATGAGCTACATTTTAAGCAGCAGAACGCATTTCTTTATTACTATAAAGGGTTCACAACCTATCTGTACTAAGATATGCACAGTTTACAACTTTCTTTCTGAATCATGACTGAAATGGGTCCACTTTGGATAAGCCCTCTCAAGTCAGTAAGTTAATAAAATGACAGACAACTCCAGAATGAGACAAATCATTTAGTATACTCCCATGAAGTTATTCAGTGAAATAAGACATCCTCTAGTCAATGTGACATACTGCTTCTAAGGCACATTAAAGGTGTCCCTGCACATTTATCAAGCAATATAACGGAACCTGCTTGAACAATACCAAGGTTGCCCATATCCTAACAAGACCAACACAACTAGATGACCAAGCACCAGTGAGGCCTATGGTTCCTGGGGTTCCCAAACACAAATAATTTTATTTTGTTAAAATGACTTGTAAAACCTTTTGTAATTGAGGCAGATTTGTAAAAGTTGATACAATGAAATAGAGGATTCCAAGAATTAGGGAAGAGATTAGAAGGTCAAACACTGAAATAACAATCCTAACAGTCATCCTGCAAGACTGGTACATCTTTGTAATGAAACATGAATTAAAATTGTAAATATACATATCAAACTCTGCTGTGATGGGTGATGGCTAGAAAAGGTAGATTTAGTGACATTTTGAAACTGCTGAGTTCCTGATGTTCTACATCCTGACTCAAAGTTGCTGGGATCCGGTTCTTTGTTAACGTTAGTAGGCATCCTTCCGTTTCTGTCATACTCTAACCATGCAGGTGGCTCTCCCTCTTTGTTAACCTTATTCCGGTCTATGGATCTGTTTAATCTGTGGTAGTCATCCTGAAAGCCTTGAATACTGCACAAAGTCCATGCACTTCACAAATTATGCTTGATCCACCCAGACTTACTTAATCTTGTTGGTAATTCAAAGACTCCATAAAGCTTGACAGGACCTACAAACCTCTAAATTAAGTCCTCTTATCTTTAAAATGCAGTACATTCCCCCCCTCACAAATGTTTTGTTTTTTCCTAGGCAATATTTTTTCCCTCTTGCCTACTGACCACAGAGCCTCTCCTTGGTCAGATAATGAACATTCAATCCTTCCCTTTGAGGATTCCACCCAGACCCGAGCCATGACCTCTCTGTTGAAGGGTAGCAGTCAGACAGCTAGAGAGTGGTTTGTACAGTCATACAGCATCCCAGCAATGACCAAATTTGGATATTATAACCCCAATTCCCTAGCAGGGGAATGTGTGACCCATGCCAATGCCCTCCCCTGTGAATGCACACTTGTGTGCACTTGCTGTGAAGGTGAACTCTATTCAGTGGATTAGTAAAGCCTAATGCCAGCCCTTAAGACATCCCTCTCATCACTGCTCCTCCTCCAAGGAATAGCAGTAGTTTGCATAGTGGCTCAACCCCTCTCTCCTTTCCCAAGATGAGCCCACCCATCCTCCCTGCCAAAGCTGTTAAGCACCCAAGCCACTAGTTGAATTCTGGTCGCCTGGGCTATAATCAGGGTTTTAACTCAATGTCTGAGCTGTACTGCAAGCAACTGCACCCTTTCCTCCCAAACAAACAGGCCATAAATAGATAAAATAATGCAAAAATAAAAAATTACAACAGCAAAAAGGACATGTGCCATATTAATGGTGTACAAAGATAACAGTGGTTCTAGACTAGTTTAAGCAGAACACAATACAAAAAAAACTATAGGTAATTTTAAGAATATTTCATCCTTCATATTTTGGAGAAAAATGTTTCTCTTTGCTGCTCACAAATTTGGCTGATTATTTCTTTTAAACTGCACTATTTATGAAGGCATGTATTGGTGGGGTAACAGTGGGGAACAGAATTTCACAGGGAAAATACAAGCCTTTAATAGCAACAGGAATAGAAGTGGAAATCAGCAGCTCCTGTCATTATGTGAGAACTCCAGCAGCTCACTTTCCCTCTTGCAGAAATGTACTAGCGTGAGCAAGCAGCACTGGGTAAAAACAAATATTTCCATTACTGGCATGGTTTCACCCTAGCAGCAGTTTTCGTCCTGATCAAGTTTACTTTAGCACTTTTTGTTTGGATCCAGCACAAAAACAGGAAATCCTGTACGCCAATGAAGAAAGCGGAACTGATTTTATTGTATAACCAGCACCTTTCAAAACCACAACTTGTGATTTCCTTCCTGGAGGTTTGCCTCCAAAAACTTAAAATTGATACCTTAGAACTAAAAGCAACATCTTTACAAACTGATCTCTCCCCAAAAGAAAGAAAATAATTAACTTAAAGATGCACTGTCTTAGTCTGTTTAAACAATTCTCCCACTTGAAGCAATGATGCATTACATGCCATTCCAAGATTCTGTACGACTAACAAGGAAGAAGTAATCCCAGGGGTGCAAAGCAACATACCATACTGCATCTGAATCCCAGACACAGCCTCAGCCCCCGCTTCACTCACTGTGGTCCAGCACACGCAAGTTTACTTAAGGGCTTACTAGCTGCTGTCTTCTCATTCAAGACCTCAAGAAAAGAGGGCTTTTTTATTTTATCCTGGCTCTGTTTAGGTTTGCAGCCCCAGACTGCAAGTCCCATAGCGCTCTTGGATACTACAGCAGTCTGCAACGCACACGTCCAGTACCCACATCCTTCCACACTAACAGATGCAGAAAATACACCAAACGTACACCAAGTGAAATAAAAGTAACATTTCTCACAATGCAGCATCTGAAAAGTAGCTATTGTAGGTTAAAATTATTTAGCCAACTTCCAGGCACATTTACACAGCATTTATTTCATTACCATTTATGTTTTGATTTTACATGTCTTTAAATTTTTAAAGGTGACTGAAAAGGAACCTGAAAGACCAGTTCTGTCAGAATCTATTTACAGAAAGTGGTAAAAGAAATTACTGGTACTACACAAATGGTATCAGACTTATTTTATAATAGCAACACCCTTCCAAAACGTAGCCTACTACTGCTTGATAAATTTACAGAAGCATACAAAAAATCTAACCCATCCAGTTAGGTAATGGACATGTTCAGCAGAAAAACTGAATAATGAAGTTAAAAGTTTACTTTTGTCAAAATGAATGCATTGATGCTTTACTTTCTTTCATCTGCTTATTTTTTTTTTACATAGTCCTACCCCAGAATGATGTCATGTGAAGTACCTGTTAAGGTTATTTATACGGTAACAAAGAATCACTGGTAAAGAAAACAAAGTTACTTATTCACCAGTATAACCACTTACTTCTACCCGGTTACAGTACTAAAACACATTTAATTCAGTTTGAGAGAGTAACGTATTCTGACTGCAATACAGAGTTGAAATTATGAACCCCCCCCCCCCCCCAACAATCGCATGCAAATATATATGTGTAATACCTGCATACATTTATGGATTGCTGCCATGAATGAAAATAAACCATAGAGACACAATCTCAGTTGCAAACATTATACATTCCAAACTGTGTCGACACAACTGTAGCTGCAAACATTATACATCACTATCACTTTAAAACATATCCAGTCATTGTTGGTCAACCATTGCATAGCTCATTCAAATTCTGCCTTCTTTCAAACCACATTCCTCCTCCAAATGTATTGATACCACATTTCCCATTTTTTCCCTATGTAATTTGCTCCTACACTTCTCTAAAGATTCCAGTTGGTTTTATCTATGTTACTATCTTCACTACTACTAGTAATGGTTTTATCTATGTTACTATCTTCACTACTACTAGTAATGTTTTAGATTTTGATTTCTATTTTATAGTAATTGCTTTTTTGGCAGCCATCATAATTAGACTCAGCAATTCTGATTAAAAAAATAATTTCCACAGTTACTCCAATTTGCTCACTCAGCATCTCCAACACAGCAGTCTGCAGGGAATCTTTAAAGTCTGCCAACTCATACTCCCAAAAAAATGTTCGCAGTTACATCTTTCTTCCCCATCACCCGAGTAAAAATTCTTTTGAAGTCTGCTTGGGGTATAAAAATACCTATGAGACACTTCCAGGAATCTTTACCCTCTAGGTATTACAACCATTACCACTTTCTTCCAGGATGTTGATAATTCTCCTCCTCTTAAAATACTGTTAAACAAAACCTTCAAGATCTTTCAGATTTTCTCCTCCTCTTAAAATACTGTTAAACAAAACCTTCTAGATCTTTCAGATTTTTCCCTCCTAGCTTCCAAACTTCCACAGGAATACCATTTATTTCTGTGGACTTTCCTGTAGATCGATTATACATCACTATTTCTATCTCATCTCCTTCTACCCTGTTAGTAATTGAGCCTCCTCTCCCTCTGGCCTTGGCATATTTAATTCTTCCAAAAACATTTCCATTTGTATCTTTTCTTGATTTCCATATTTCTCTGCTTTATGCAGACTTTCACAGAATTTCTGAAATACTGCTAATACCTCTACAGGATCTCGTTACCTTCCTTGTTATAGGCTGCCTAAGCTTGGTGACAGCCTTGCAATCTTTCTAAACTCATGCATATTATCAAGATAATCTCTTATTTTCTGTTCAGCATTCTGTAGTTGCTCCTCTTGTTCTGTGAGATTCCCTCTAGTGTGCAATACTTTAACATTTGCCAGTCCCTCCAAATAATTCTTGTTACTTCTTAACCATATATCCCTTTTACATCTACCCTATATTTTTAAAGTTCCCCTTTAATTTTATCCCACTCCCTAGCTATATTTTCAGAAGAAGTTTCTATCTTCTCCAATAGCTCCAGAGTAATTTTCACTACCCATTCCATAAATTCCTCTTTTCAAAAGATAGGTGGGAAAGCACCAGCGTCTCATTTTTATTTCATTACCATGTGTTTTTATTTTAATTATTGGCACATGATCTGAAATAGTTATTGGGTGCATATCACGACCTTCAATTAAATGCACATGTTCCTGTGAAGTGTAAATTATGTCTAGCCTAGCCCAATTTTTGTATCTTGGGGAATATGTAAATTTGCTCTGAATTCCTAGTACTGAGTTCACATTTTCCATGCCAAATATTTTCATAAATTTATTTTAAAAATCTACCCTCCTTTGTTATATTTCCCTTTCCGGACCCCCAGACACATCTTCACTGTTGCAAATTAAATTCCATTCCTCACCTACAAGTGATATTCCTTGCTGAAAGCAGTTCTTTCCAAGTGTGTCTTCCTGTAGTATAGTTATTCAAACTCTACATTTTTAAATACAAAAAGAGTATTGAAGTATCTTATTTGTGAGACCATTAACATTTAAAGACATTACAGAAAGAATCATATTCTTCCCAGCCACTGGGGATGCACAAGGCAGTGCATTTCTTTTTGCCGGTCCCAAGCCTGGATAAATTGGGAGGGTTGAGTCAGGAAGGGCATCTGGCGTAAAACTTCGCCAAATAATTCATGCAGACACCAGTAAATATTTCCATACTGGATCGGTCGAGGCCCGGGTTTAACAACAACTGCCACCAGTACTGTTAGACAACAGGGTGCTGGCGGAAATTTGCTACTGTTGGCCGAAGGAGAAGAGGCAGAAGGCATGGCCAAAGGCAGGAAGAGAGAAAGGCTTGGACTGTGGTAGTGAGGGTCAGAACTTTGAATGTTGGCAGTATGACTGGTATAGGGTGAAAGCTAGCTGATATGATGGACAGAAGTAAGGTTGGTATATTGGGTGTGCAAGAGTCCAGATGGAAGGGGAGTAAGGCTAGGTGTATCGGAGGTGGGTTCAAA
>NC_056738.1:525107404-525154904 GCF_019279795.1 Protopterus annectens | reverse complement strand
ATTTTTAAGCCTAGCCATGCATCCCAAATGTCTGACAAGTTCTCTTACCCTTGATTAAGTGTAAGAAGGGCCCAGGGAGATGAACAATTTACTGTCTGCCTGTGTCCATTAGAAACATAGGTGTCTAACGAGGGATGAATTTCTTGTTCTTCATCCAGCTGTTAAAGTTACACTTGAATTGGGTTATACAGGAACTCTACTTCACATGGATGGAAAGCCTGTTCCAGAGAAGGGGTAGTCTCTGGGATACATATCTGTCTCTCCAGCATTGCCTATTTATATCACAAGCAAGATTCAAGTCTTTGCAATAGGCAATGGTGCCATTTGTTTTGTGTATATGAGAGAAGTCCATCAGGGTGGGGTCTGCCAATGCCTTGTATGCCAGGCATAGATCTCCCGTCAACAGCCTGTAGGAGAGGGAATACAGGGATAGGACTTTAAGGCTGTCTGAATAGGACATGTTACTTGCGCCATGCATTCTTTTAGTGAGGAACCCCTGTGGACATTCCAGTCGCTGGATGGGACTGGTTAGGTACATACCAAAGGGGGCACTGCAACAGGTCTGATGAAAGCTGAATACACATACTTGGAGTTAGATGTCATACCTTTGTTTGGCAGCTGTCATACAGGCAGATTCCCTCACCTCACAGTGAAGTATATTCTATAGTCATGAAAAATGCACAACAATCCCAACAGAAAAGACACCCAATTATTTTTTTATTTATGCCATTTTTTTTCTTTTTAGACTGGACAACCGTCTGCTGCATTCTGATTTCTTTCACCTTCTCATACCACAACTAAGTATTTGCTCTTACAAGTACAACTGACTGGCTTCAGTGCTAGAAGCAGGTGGAAAAATAAAGGGTCTCGGATATCCAGCAACCTGACAGTACAAGACAGTAAGTGGCATGCATTAACTTTCCTGCCTTCATCCGCACGCATTCATGTACACAGTAACACATTGAGGGAGTTTGCTCCTTATATGTCAAAAAGTTGGAAAACAGAAGTGACAATATAAATAATGTAAACAGTACTTTTCTTTAAAGACTACTGCTAAATTTTTGTATAAGCTGGAAAGGCCTCTCACTAGAATTGTTAAGTTGGTGAGTAGGAGTTTTCTGTACCCCCCCCCCCCGATTCAATAAACTTGCATTATTTTGTACATAAAATTCATAGAGGAAAGGAACAAAGAAAAATGGAAGTGGAGACAAGTGACACTGAAGAATATGTATAAATGTAAAAAGATGTATGAACAGCTCCTAAATGCTTTATCCCATGCACAGGTCTCCTCAATCTATCTATGGCATGATCCCAGTTATTCTCATCAGGAGTACTATCTATATATATATATATATATATATATATATATATATATATATATGTATATATATATATATATATATATATATATATATATATATACATATATATATATATATATATATATATATATATATATATATATATACATATATATATACATACATATATATATATATATATATATATATATATATATATATATATATACATACATATATATATATATATATATATACACACACACACACACACACACACACACACACACACACACACACACACACACACACACAATTAATCGACCATGGGAAGAGCAAGGCCAATCTCTAACAGATGGAAAAGGTTAATTTGAGCACTGAGAAACAGGTAAGGGCAGTTAGCTCTTGGACACAGGGGCTGCAGTGCCTGTGCTGGTAAGAGAGGAAACCATGCCTTCTACCTCAAGGCAGAATGACCCCAAGGAAAACTCTAAAGATGGCTAACTTCCACATAAGCCAGATAAACTTTAAAAAGGCACAATGGAAGGATGACATTTTAAGCTGAACAAGGGAAAAAACAGGCAGAGTTGTAAGGAAAGAATGAACAAAAGTTCCCACTTCTTACCTAAGCATACAGTTACAAAATGATTTAGCACACAGGGTAAGGTCTAAGAGGAGGTAGTACATCAACATTTTATGGGGTTCAAATGTTAAGTTGGACAGTTCTCACCCTGTGATACGTCAAAATGTTGACAACAGAGTACTGCTTTAAACAGCATCGTTTCTTTTAATGCTACACTTTTTGTATTAGCTAAAGAGGCTTCCCACAAAAATTGCTGTCAAGAAGAAATTATTCCATTAAATGATACATAAAAGGAATGCTATGGCCATGTTTGCCGGGGGGGGGAGTTGACCTTTCAGTATAGGGGGAAGTTTGTGCATGGAACAGCTGTTCTGGACAGTTTGTCACATCGAAGGAGAAGACATTCCAGAATAACATGAAGAAGCCCATATTACATCAGGAATACAGAAATTGGAGACCACTGGTTCAGAAATTATATGAGGGCAAAGTGTTATGTTTTCACAGACTTCCTTCTCTATATAAACTAACTTTTGTTTACATGTTTAAAAGATACCAGGTCTAACTGAACTTTTAGTATGTTTTAGTATTTAATTTTAGAATCTCAGTGAATGAATATAGAATTACAGTACTTTCATCCAGTTGTGCTAGAAGTAACAATACAAATATCTATTGTAACAGAAATTAACACTGGGAAGAATAAACCCAGGACTTTGGGAATTAAAGATACGGACAGACAATACATTGCAAAGTTTCTTAAGAAAGTCAAGACCATAAAAGGATAGTCAATCTTATCAACCCACTGGTACAAAACATTTACGCTGATCTAAATGACCATGATGCAAAATGAATACTCTTGTTTTAATTGCTATAAGAGCACAAGACAAGACTGGTGAACAATATAAAATGCCATAAACCTTTCAACATTATATTAAAATTAATTTAATACGGTCAGTTATTTACTAATAATCCAGTCTAGATTTCTACAGGTTTAGAAATGAAAATGTATTACAAGTCTATCTAAACTTTAATGTTGTTTCCAAAAGTTAAACATAGTTATAAGATTTAATTTTTTGTTACAGTAGCTATCTTAATGGTGACTATATCATAGATGTGTAGAATAAGTAATCTGAATTTGTAGACAGAGTAGGAATGACTATATCCAGGAGTAGTGGGTTAGATGTTGTACTCAGTTTAATCTTTAAAAACTGAAAAAAAACTTCAGAAAATCTTTAATCTGTTTTAACTCCTAGAAAGGAATGTATTCTATGCAATTTGTAAACAAGAAACAATAAATAAAATGTTGAGATAACTGCTAATAAAACACTATTTCCAAAAACGACCTACAGATTTATTTTACTTCTTTACTATTATGAACATATTTGGTAATAAATGAAAATGAGATCTGAATGTACACAAAGGAAATGCCATTTTCTTACAGGGAACCCATTTAGTAGAGAAAGAGGTGCAATATCTAAAGGTGCAATATCTAAAGGATATTGGCTATAGCATTACATCTGCATCTTTCTTTAATAAAAAGAAGGAAGTACTACTATTTTGTGGAAGAGGTCACAGATTATGCCCAAAGTTAAGTAAAAGTTAATGACTCTAAAGTAATGTATTCTACTGTAACTATTAAATAAAATTATACACTTTAGAAATCTTTTACTGGATACCCGGAATAAGAGGAAATATAGTAAAAGAACACGATTACAAATTTTCTGGAAATGTGGTCTTATTTTAGCATGTGATTTTTAGATGCATTTTAGATTAATCTGACTCCAGTGCTAATAGAAAAATCAAATGTTTAGTCCCGGTCAAAGTGTTAAATAAATTGAACAATAATCTTAATGATCTAGTAACTAATAGACTTTATTTTACTCATTTGCCTGTGGCTCACAAACCTGTAGAGACAAAGTTATACCTTGCCTGATTTAACAAGGTTAATAGTTTAAAAACTCTTCCTCGTCCTTTGTCCGATTATAACTCACTTTGTGCTGAACTAATAAATTTAGGAAATTAGATTATATACAATATTCCAACATACATGATAAAGTTAAAAATGTCAGAAACATTTTAAAAGAACAAGCTGAAGAATATCTAACAAAACAATCACATGGTCAACATCATTATTCTTTGGGATTCTTTAAAAATGTATGGTTAGTGAAAACATGGGAAACGGTGTCAAACAATTTAATGAGATTTTAAATATACAAGAAAAAATACAAAAAGCTAAATTAAACTTGCAAGAGAAAGAATTGTAATAAATGGGACATTAAAAATTTGACAACACAGTTCCAGAAACTTTGACTTATCTTCAGAAACTTAAATTGTACATCTAAAATCGAGGTCTCCACAAATGTTACATAGAGTGGCTAAAAGTAAATTTATAAATAAATATGCAGAAATCAATAACATTTTAACGCCCTGTATGCAACAAACACCAGATGTGGAAGAATTTTTTTTTTTTTTTTTTAGAAAATACTATAAAGATTTAGTATTGTATCTAAAAACATTACTGTTAAACTGATTTTTGGATGTTCATTAACAACTCTCTCTCAAAGAAGTTAAAGACGCCAATTAAAATCATACAAATGGTAAAGCCCCAGGGTTAGAGTGCTTAAAAGCAGAAATCTATAAATGGTTCCATTCAAATGTTACTTTAATCCATAAGGCTTTCTTACTAATACAGAATTCAAATTTAGTTCATCATGGAAATATTCTCTATTTCCCATTCATAAGCAAGAAAAAGAAAAGCTTGGTTTTCCTTTACAGGCCTATTTCTCTCCTTAAAATTGATTACAACAGGCTACCATCTTCTCCAGATCAGACCACATTGACTCTCCCCCCCCCCCCTATCTGTACATCAGTCTGCATCAGTTACTTGTATATATTGAAATATAAATGACTAGTTACCAGATACCACATAGCAATGTACTTAATTGTCAGAAATCTTGTACTTATTCTTGTAAATAACCATGTTTCTGTATAAATTTGTAGCAATGTACTTACTTCTTGGAACTCATGTAATTACCATGTTTCTGTATATATATTTTTTTTATTTGCACATCTTTGTAAGTGGAGCTTTCCTCCCTGGGTCTCTGCTGAAAATGGATTCTTTCTGACCCAGTCGGACCATCCCGGTAAACAAACGTCAAATAAATACAATCTTTACTACTGTATTATCTACGAGGTTGAGCTGTATTAAGGACATTATTGATAAAGATCAAGCAAGTTTAATTACAAACAGAACAATTAATATCAAAGGAGTAACTGTCATCCTGGATTTATCCAAAACTATTAATATAGAATTAGCTTTAATAAATCTTGATATTGAGACCGCTCTCAACTTATTCAAAACTATAAAAGACTTTTTGGTTTTCCAAAAAAAGGTTATAAGCATTATAAATAAACCACACATTGAGTCTAAGGCTCATGTTACAATTGGTTCTTAATATTTCACAAGCGATAAAATAGAATAAAGTAACTAAACAGGTCTGTCCTTTGTTATTTGCCTTAGTAATCAAGACCTAGCAAATAGCATTAAGTTAAAATCACAAATATTTGATGTTTTAAAGTAAGAGGCAATTTTGAATCTAAAATTCAAATTTCTGTAGCTAGTTTGCTATCTTTAGGGGAAGTAAACAACTCATCTGAGGAATTAAGGAAATTAACAGATTCCAACAAGTTTTATCAATGAAATTTAATAATTAATCAAAAAAAATCCTCACTAAAAGTAGGCATAGTTACAAATAGGAAACTAGCAAGATAAAACAGTTGGGGATGAAGATTCAGTTGTACTTTAAATAAATTTTCCAAAATTATTGATAGTTAAAGGAGTAATATAGTTAACCAAACAATGGAATATGAATATTTTCACATCTGAAGAATGATTAATAGTTATCAAATTGAGAACACTACCCAGGATTTTATACTTTACAGTCAACAGTTTTAATACCTAGGAAAGTGCTAATTAAAAAAAAGGGGGGGGGCAACATAACTTTCCTTTTTTATGGCAGTCCATACACCCAAAGATTTCATACAAATATATTAGAACAAGGAATTATGACAAAATCAAATTTCCTGATTTCAAATCTTACTCAATAGTAGCAATTTTTAACAGAATTACTCTTTGGTTATATCCTTTTTACTCCAGTTGATGGAAATATTTACATAAATCAGATTAAACAAACAAATAAGCTCAGCATTACAATTTATGTGTTATTTATGGTTACTTTAAGGTTGTATTGAAGGAAGGCCAGTTATAAACCTTTATTCCACATGTGTAAAAATAAAATTTAAGATGTTCTATAAACTATATTTACAAAGTTCCATACTTTAAAAATTAAAAAGTTTCTTCCATCGCAAGCAATTTGATTTTTGAGTCACTAGCTTAAAGATATAGAAACAATGAAAAATATTAATATGATAATGTGGTATAATAGGAATAAAATTTCCCTAGGTAACACACTAAAGAACTCCAAACTTAATGTTTCACATATATTATTTTTACTATGGTACTATGGTAGTATGGGAAAAATAAATATGCATTAGTGTCAAATAAGGAAGACTGGAAAAATACATCACAAATATACAAATTTGTGATTTCTATTACTGAGGGAAACATGGTCTGTAATCTGACCATCTCAAAGATTACTTGCATAAAATTAGACCCTCTTGTAAAAAAGTCTGCATATCATTGCTGGAGCCTTCCTGTGTCCTGACAGAGTGCTCTTCAAACTATCTGGAGATATACAGAGCAGAGTATATTTTTCAGGCACTTAAGAGTTGTGTACTGGTAATTGTAGTTTGACTAATTTTATATCATTGCTGGCTGAATTCAAAGTTGTGCACTGTTATTTTTGCTTCACTGTATAGTTTTTCAGATCTCTGCTGAAGGTGTTAGTTTTCCCATACCCACCCTCCCTATTCCTGTGTTGTTCCCTCCCTATTCCTGTGTTGTTAAAATATGGAGGCTTTTGCAGTTGCCCGCCCCCACTGTAGATTTGATTTGGGACACTACCCCCAATCCCATCTCTTTACCCCATTCTACCTAATAGACTCCTTCTGCACTTGTTTTTAGTCATTTTTTATTTAAATTGCATTTTTTAAACAGTTTGGTCTAACATTGCTACATACTCAAGTGTGCTTGCTTGCACTGCATTTGAATTGTTTTGACTGCTGTTTTAGCTACTTTTGTGTGTGTGTGTGTGTGTGTGTGTGTGTGTGTGTGTGTGTGTGTGTGTGTGTGTGTGTATATATATATAAATAAAAAACACCTTTCCTGTAACTAGTTTAGTTGTAGCCAAGGCAGGTATGATGACCCTAGCCCTGAGTAGCATTCTGCCATCACCCAGAATGATGCCGCAGTTGTTGTTGTGTCTTTTGGCTTTTCCCCAGTTAGGGGTCGCCACAGCGGAACTCCGGTCTGCTAATGATTGGCAGTAGATTTTTACGTGCCGAGTTGCCAGCCCTGACGCATAACCTTCAACGAAGGTACACCCATTTACACATGTCTCCACACAGAAGACGCTCTAGCTGAGAATCGAACAGGATGTCTTACTGTGAGGCGACAACGCTACCGCAGCACCACCACAGCAGTGTGATGGAATGATGCCGCAGTACAAGGACAAAATGATGGACTTCAACAATTGGCTAAGCTTCTGGTGCCATTCTAAAGGGATCCAGTATCTGTCTGCCTGGGATGACATGGTCGACACACCACGATGCTTTGCCAGAGATGGCCTGCACCGGTCACCCCTGGGATTCCGGATACTGGCTAAGGTTCTTGCCGCCCCTATAGTGCCTTTTTAGGCAAGGTTCAAATGACAAATTCACCACCGTAACAGGAACAGGCAAGCAAAAACTGAGGGTGATGCTACTCAATGCTAGAAGTCTAACTCTCAAAATTCACTCACTCGAGGCACTCTGTAAAATGGAGAACATAGATATCTGTGCAGTGACTGAGACCTGGTTCAAGGCTCCAGAGCACCCCTGCACTACCAGGCTATAACTCATACCACACTTTTCGGCCATGTAACCTGGACCGGAACACCAAAGGTGGAGGCGTGTCCATATTCATTAAGGATATCCACACCTCCAGGCTAGTCGCTCAGCATAATGCAACCGAGGTTATCCAAGTGCAACTAACTCTGGGCAAAACTGCAATCCAAAGCCATCGGCTCAGAGACAGATGTAGGATCAGAGCTCACCCTCGCTTCTGTTCCAGGCATCCCAGTCAGGCTGTCAGGGCCAACAGGAGAGCTTTGGCTCCTAGACACCAAGAGTGTCGGAGCGGAACTTGGCTCTGAAACAACCACAGGAGGAGCTGGAACAGAGGGTTCCACCAGTGGTACCAAACACTCTGGCTCCAAAAGACCAGAAAGGCTTGAAGGAGGAATCACCAAAGGTGGAGCAGACAAGTGGCCCCGGAACCGATTGGGTCGGAGCCAACAACAATTTTGGTAAGGCAGACTACTTCAAAAGTCTCAGCACTACCCTCTCCACATCTTCTGATAAACTCCTGGAAGACCTTGAGAACAGAGTAGGAGAATGAAGTCCCCAATATTGCAGAGATCCCAATGTAGGGGAGACTGGTAAAGGTTTCAAAGACCAGCTCCGTTGAATACTCTCCGTGGTCGGCTTCAAGCTAATTGGCGCCGACCCTGTAATCACAGTAGTACAACTCTCAATCGGCTCTGAGCTCTGTGGGGCCGATGAGATAGTAAATTTGTCAGGCTTAGAAATTTTAAGAGGTGGCTCAGAGACACCAGCCGGTACCGGGAAGGGCCTCTTAGAGGACTTGGACTTTTCCTTTTTAGATCCCTGAGATCTAGCAGAGGAGGAAGAGCTAGCCAGATCTTCCTCAAAAGAAGGTTTTAAGAGACCTTTTAGAATGAGCTTTTTTTTTCTTGCAACACCCTAGCAATAAGAGTGGCAAAATAAGCAAGTTTACTGTAAGTGGATGGCCCCAAGACAGTAAATGCAGTTACTGTGGCCATCTGTTATGGACATCTTCTGTGAGCATTTTATGCATTTTTTTTAAAGCCAGATGGCTTATGGTCCTTGCTTTCCTTAGACATCCTCACAGAAGATGAACACGAACACACACACAAAGACGGGAGGACTAGGTCCTTTAACTTAAATGGGCCTAGCCCTACAGGAACTGTAAAGAGACACAAGGACCAAGTCCTGTGGGCCTAGCCCAGGCAGGAAGAAAGGGAAACTAGGTCCTCTAACTAAAACAGACCCAGGGGTACAGAAACAATTAGAGAGAGACTTGCACACACCCAGAACAGGAATAAAGTCTAAATTGTGGAAATTACTAACAAGGTGAACAGAGCCTCGTTCTGTTTGCAACACTAATAACAAGAAATATTAGCAAGAAGAAAACACAAACTTATAACTATTTAACAAACACACAGCCTGAGCGCAAAAGGAGTCTACGATTACCAATATCTAATTATGAAACAAATATAATTAACAAGAGAAAACTGGCACACAGGATACCCAGTACTACAAGGTCAAGGCCAACTGTACTTAAAGAAATTGCACACAAACGGCGCACTACTAACGCTAAGCATACTAACTGCAAAAACTACACTAAATATAACTATACAATGCTATTAAAGGTAAAACAGAAGAATTATCCAAAAATTTTGAACAAATTTGAAAGACATAGCCAGAGCCAAGAAGAAGCACATCTGAACTCGATGCGGCAAACGAGATCTGGGGATTGTACTGGTGCACCATGGGATACCTACCTAACCACGAGCCAACTAAAAGACTTCCAGCGTGTAAATATGCAGAGTTGGAGCAAGAAGAAGCACATCCGAACTAGATGTGGCAAACGAGATCAGGGGATTGTACTGGTGCACCATGGGATACCTACCTAGCCACGAGCCAACTAAAAGACTTCCAGCGTGTAAATATGCAGAGTTGGAGCAGAGGATTGGCTCCGATCTCATATGCAAGAATGAAGGCGAGATAGGACTACAGAACACTTATTATTATTAATTAAAATAAATTCAAACAAACTACCATCACCTTATCTGAATTATAGCCGAAATGAAGTGCTAAACTACAACTATTCATAACATTTGTCTTAAACAGTATTAACTACACTGAACAATGAAAAAGCTTTACATAAGTATGTAATAACACCAAATTGAATGAAACAAAGTGGATTATTAGATTTCATGCCAATGGTAAAAATGGGTCTTAATGAACAGGTTCCTTTAAGACCCGTATTAAAGGCACTGAAAGCTGGTGACACCACAGTTTTCATGGAAAACAGCTATTCATTGTACACCAGAAAAAAAAGTAAACTCACCCCAGCAGTCAGCATAGGTCTTGAGGCTAGACTGAAATTTGAAAACTGCTGGATATATAACAAATCAAAGTGGTTTTTTTTTTCTTGGTGAGTCAAACACCTACAAGGAAGCAAACCAGACAGTGGAGTCAATACAAGTTTGATTAGCAAAAAATGAAGTGAAGACGACAAGCTTTTCAGCCTTCCACCATTAAAAAAAAAAAAAAAGTGTCAGGAAGAGACTATACCAGTAAAACCACTTCCACTGCTTCAAAACAGCTGTAGATGCTACCCAAACTGCAAAAAGTCACACAGGAAGCCTTTTCCTCTGTTGAAACATGGTTATCCGATGCCCAATTAATACTCAACCCAAAAAAAACTAAACTACTCATCTTCCAACCCACCAAACAAAACAACTCTCACTTTAACATCACAGCAAAAGACAACACCACTATATACACAACTGAACACACCAAATTGCTAGGAGTGGAAAAAGACAAACTAAAATTTGACATTCACATATCCAGGACCATAAAAAAAGCCCACAAAAAACTAGGAGCATTATACAGAAATAAACAATTTCTCACCAAAGCAGCAAAGATTTCAATAGCAAATTCCCACCTTATCTCCACCCTACTTTATGCCTCTCCAATATATACCAACCTAAGGCAATATGATCTAAACAAGCTAGAGACCTGCTACAACAAAATCGCCAAATTCGCCACAGGGGCGTCCTACCGTAGTCACCACTGTCTCTCACTCGCTGAACTGGGCTGGCTTGAACTCCCTCACCTCCTTCAGTGGTATCAACTCTCACTCGCCCACAAACTAGTAAACCATCCACTAAATATCCCATCCCTCCAGAATCTACTCCAACCATAACACACCACCAGACCACTAAGATCCAGCAACAAAAATCACTTGCAGATCACTAAAGCCAATAACTCTGCTGGTGAAGCACTATTCTCTTGCGCCATAGCCAAATTATGGAACTCACTCCCACCCACAATTACCTCCGTACCATCATGCACCCACTTCAAAACTTTACTAAAAGCGCACCTAAAAACATGCTGGCTATGCCCTTGCAACTCCCACTCTAATATCATCCACCCCATCCAACTACTACCTTTCTTTCCACTCCACTAACTACCTTGATTATAGCAAGCTCAGGTGCTCATAAGCCTAGTACTTATTATACAGCAGGAACTTCTCATTGTTACATTTGTTAATGCCTGTTATGTACTTCACGGATAAAGATTCTAGTTGTCTACTGATGTACTATGTTCTTCATCTGTAAATATGTTGTAAGAAATTTCTATGTTAAATTGTTAATCGCTATGTAATCCAGTGTAACTACTGTCTGTTTATTTTACTGTGGAGCTTTTCACCCCGGGCCTCCGCTGAAAATGGACCCACATCCAGTCGGACACTCCCGGTCAACAAATTTAAATAAAAAAAATAAATAAATAAATAATAAATAAATAAAAATGTATGAAAGACAGAGTGAAGCCTAGGAACTGACAAAAATAAGAAAAACCTGGATCGGACCCAGATGTTGGCACTGAGATAGGGTAAATATTGGGAGAAAGATGGAAGATAAAACTTAAAGGCAGAAGACTGCAAAGTATTAATTTCATTATATTATGGTTGAGTATTTGGAATGTTAAAGGCACATGAAACAACGCAATGATATTTAATTATGTAGGAGCCAATTGATGCAACTCTGATCAAGTCCCCAATATATATGGGACAAAAGCACTTAGTTGACTGCATTTGATTCAAGTGTATTAAAGTTTTTTATTTTAAATTTTGGCTCCAATTCTCTTTGGTGGTGCTGGTATCACTATTTACAGCTATTAGAGTTTTTAAAGGGACAAAGTTTTTAACTTTGATTTACAACCACTGAAATGCTTTTGGATTACAACAACTATCTTTGGATTTTTTTACATGTATAGGCAGTTATCTCACTGGTCTGTTAAGCACCTGCTGGATCTCCTTGGTTTGGTTATTATTTCTTGCCATAGTGACTGGGTTATTATCAGGACAGACCAAAAGTGTACTGACTGATATTAAGTGTAGAATGTAAATATTAATGCTACAGGAGATGCACTTGAAACTTATGGGGCACGCATTCCAGAGTAGACACTCAACAGAACATAAAGAACAAAGAGAGAGGACTAATTTCCCCGCCCTAATAGTGATGGTAGAAAATACAGCAACTGAAAATTTGAAATGAGGGGGTTAATGGCAATGAAGGAGGTTAACTTTGTCATGTGTTTATATTCATCTCAGTATGAAGATGTTCAAGTCAAGAAGGATTTGGGAGAAAATAAGTTTTCAAAAAGGTATTTTAAATTATGAGTAGTGACTGGAAACTGACCTGCAATAGTGAGGATATATTGGGACCTAAAAGAGTTGACCAACATGGGTCTATAGTTAAGAAAATCTTTCTACACTGCACAGCTTATAAATAAAGGGATTGTGTCTGGATCCAAGGATATCATTGTCCCCCTTTACTCCGTAATCATTAAGCCAATCACTGAATATAATGCTCACTTTTGGGACGGCAAAAGTCAAATCACTGCAGAATGAAGACAGAAATCATTCAAAAACAGGAGGAGGAACAGCTGTAGATGCTGGGGAAAAATAAGCATCTGTATTAGACACACAAGTTTGTGTGTCTCACAGCACAGAAATTGTTAGTACAATGAGTAAGGCAACAGCAAGGAGAAAGATGTACCAGAAGGGCCATATTCAGAGAATAACTAGAGATCCTAAAGAGATATCTGAAATCTCTCAGAAATGTTATGAACATTTATATAAGGCTGAAGAATAAAAAGTAAACTTACCTGTCTACACATCAGCAAACTGACTGTGGAGGTAAGGGGAAAAAAAAAAGTTGGGCCAATACCTATTTAATGTCTACCTCACTTAATTTCTCTTTCAAATACTTTCATACCCATAGACCTTTCCCGTTGCTGTATAAACTGCACAGACTTTTCTTCAAACTAAATTCAATTACACTCCACTGCCTCACACACTTCAAACTCCAATCTGAGATTCACCGAAACCCTAGCCATGCCCACTCCACCACCTAAAACCCTCTTCATTTCACCAGATTCAATTTCTAGCATCTCCCTTCCACCACTCCACAGATAACATTCTGAGCTACTTGTAATACACTTAAACCTCGGAAGCCACCTTAATAAAGATCATGAGTTCCATGCTGCCATTGCCCAATATTCCCTAAACACAGCTATAAATCACTGATACTTGGCTCAAGACTCATATAAACCATATAATTACTTCCTCCTGGTTGTAGTACCATAACAATGGGCAGATTATCCAAACATGGTGGCAGCACTGCTATAATGTTCAGACAACCTCATTTTAGTACAACTTAATACCACTCCACCTCACCTCCCCAGAAATCTTAACACTGCTAGACATTAATACCAGAAAATCCATTATATTTATAGCCATCTACCCCCCCCACACCACTAATAATCCCACACAAATTGAAAACATCCTGGAATGGCCCTCCTCCTCTTTTTCCCCAAGAAACTATTATACTTTGTGACTTTAACCTTAACTGGCTTACCTGCTCTTCTTCTTCTCCCACCAATTTTATTAACTTATTTCCCTTTACTCAATATATCACTCATCCCACCCGTACAGACAAAGTCACCAACCAACATTCTATACTTGAAAGGATTCAAACAAAGACAATAGTTGTGTCACTGGTCGTCTCCCAGATTCCCTAAGTGATCACCACCCAATCTATCTTACCAGAAAAAGTACAGTTTTGTACCTACCATAAATGTAGATGTTCGAAGATCCACATTGCTGCAGTCCTTACACTTGGGTAGTCCGCTGTCCTCGGTCGGCCCGAATATCAAAGTATAAGGCTGACGTCGGTCAAGGCGCATTTGACTGACATCAGGACGTCAGGGTACAAATGCGCATGACCGACGTCATATCCTCAGTCTTTTCTTGCCCCAGATGTCAGAAGACCCTAAAAATAAAGGTCAAAACCAAAAGACAGCAAACAACCAACCAACCATCCTAGCACTAAAAATATGTACAATATATACAATATACATCATATTGACAACCCAACCCACACAACCGCCTCTAACTACAGAGGGGAAGGAGGGAGGGTAAATTGGACTGCAGCAATGTGGATCTTGAACATCTACATTTATGGTAGGTACAAAACTGTACTATGTTCTTCATCTCACATTGCTGCAGTCCTTACACTTGGGTAGAATCCCAAAGCAGAGGTAAGGGAGGATGGCCAAACTATAAGGAAGCAGGAGCTGCCAAAATGCCCTGCAAAACAGCAGTGGCAAAACCAGCCCTGGATTTAGAGTAAAGTGGTAGGTGATAATGCCTAGAGAAAGTATGCACTGAACTCCAAGTAGCTGCCTCCAAAATATCCTTGGTTGCCACCCCCCTCAAAACAGCTGTTGAAGTGGCAGTAGCCCTAGTGGAATGAGGCCTAATCCCAGCTGGAATCTCCTTGCCATGATGGGAATAACAGAAAGCAATGCAAAACCCAATCCACTTAGAAATAGTTTGTTTTGACACAGGCTTGCCCTGAGAACTCAAAGCAAAAGAAACAAATAACTGCTGAGACTGCCTGAACCCTTTAGTTCTGTCCAAATAATATCGCAACTGCCTGTGTACATCTAAAGTGTGCAAAATCTTTTCCCTTTATTTTGGGGATTTGCATAAAAAGTAGGCAAATGAATAGTTTGGTTTAAAGCCACACTAGAAACCACTTTAGGCATAAAGGAAGGATTAGTACGTAAAGATACCCTATCCTTATGGAAAATTAAGAAAGGCTCAACCGCCATAAGGGCCTGCAACTCAGAAACCCTTCTTGCAGAGGTAATAGCCAACAAAAAGCAGTCTTCCATGATAAAACTTTAATTCAGTAGTAGCTGCAGGCTCAAAAGGTTGTAGAGTGAGTTTCTCCAACACAAAATTGAGATCCCAAGCAGGAGTAGGAGCTCTTCGTGGGGGTCTTATATTCTTTGCCCCTCTAAGAAATTGCTTGAACAAAGGATGAGAAAACAATGGTGGGTCACAATCATAGTGAGCCGAAATTGCTGCAGCATGAACCTTAATAGAAGGAGAAGGACAAACCTTTGTCCAGTAACTCAGTAAGATATTGAAGAGCCACACTTAAATTAGGCTCAGAAACATCAAAATCCTTTGCTGCACTCCAAAATAAAAATCTCTTCCATTTATCTGCGTACACTTTCCTTGTACTAGGCCTTCTAGCTTCCAAAATAACATTCAAAACTTGCTGTGGAAGTGGAGGGCCACTATGGTTCAAAACAGAATATGCCAGGCTGTTAGGTGCAGAGAGTGAAGCTTGACATTGAGCAAATGACTGTCCTCCTGAGACAACAGGTGTGGAATCGAAGGCAAAGGCCATGGAGGCTTCCGTACCAGGCTTCTCAGTAATGGGTACCAATGCTGTCGAGGCCAATCTGGAGCTATCAAAATCATCCTTGGCTTGTCTGGCCTTCAGTAGTACCTTTGGGAGGAGAGGCAGAGGCGGAAAGGCATACACATGAAGATTGCTCCAATTGAAAGAAAGAGCATCCACTTTCCAAGCTGTGGGATGAAACCTTTTTGTGCAAAACTTTGGCAGCTGGTGGTTTAGTGGAGAAGCGAACAGATCTATGTCTGGAGTTCCCCATGACACTGTCAATTTCTGAAATACATGAGGATCCAATTTCCACTCGTGGGGATCCATAATTTGTCTGCTCAACACATCTGCTAAGGAGTTCTGTGCTCCCGGCAGAAACCTTGCCTGAAGATTTAGCTGTAAACAGAGCAGTCTCCCACAAAATCATTGCTTGCCTGCATAGAGGATAAGAATGTGTTCCGCCTTGCTTGTTGATGTACCACATGACAGTTGTGTTGTCTGTTAGAATCAACACCTGCCCTGGAAGAAGTAAATCCTTGAAAGCTATTAATGCAAACTGGACTGCTAACATCTCTTTCAAGTTGATATGTAGATGTTGTAGTCTGGCAGGCCACTTGTCTTGTATCCACTTTCCATTCAGATGAGCTCCCCAAGCTTTGTCTGAGGCATCTGTCGTTAGAATCTGACTCGCCTCTGGCCGGGTCACAGAGAGTCCCTTGTTTAGGTGACATTCCTGAGCCCACCACAACAATTCCTTTTGAATGCAAGGTATTATTTGAATGACAGTGTCAAAATCCTGGCAGTGCTGTGTCCATACATTTTTGAGATACCATTGTAGCTTCCTCATATGCAGTTTGGCATTGGGAAGCACCAGAATACAAGATGCCATGAACCCCAAGGCTTGAAGGACTGTCCTTGCAGTCAGCCTGGACTGATGAGACAACTGATGAAAGTAAAGGGAAAGATTCTTTTGTTTGTCCGGGGTCAAAAGGCCATCTGGGATGCTGTATTCAGTCTCACACCCAGAAAGCACATGTCCTGAGAGGGTACTAGACTGGACTTTATTTCGTTCACAGAATACCCCAGGCATCTTAGCACTGCTATCACATAATCCAAATGATGAAGAAGCTCGTCCCTTCCTTGAGCCAGAATCAGGCAATCGTCCAAATAAGGATAGATCTGTATTCCTTTTAACCTGAGGAAAGCTATCACTGGAGCCAGAACTTTCGTGAACACTCTGGGCAGTAGATAAGCCAAAGGGCAATGCAGAGAACTGATAATGAGAAGTCCCAGCTCGAAAACGCAGATACTTCCTGCAACTCAGTCTGATAGGAACATGAAGATAAGCCTCCTTGAGATCCAAAGTTACCATCCAATGATCTTTGCCCAGCAGAGGTAAAAGCTGCTGTAACGTCAACATTTTGAACTTGGGAATGTCCAGATAAGTGTTGAGGATAGATAAGTCCAAAATTGGTCTCCACGTGTTCCCTTTCTTTGGTACTAGGAACAGGCGAGAATAAAATCCTAGGCCCACTTCTGGCATAGGGACCGGCTGTATGGCCCCTATTTGGAGTAACAGAGAAATTTGCTTGTGAGCCTCTATTCTTTGTTGAGGAACGTCTGGCATGCCTTTGAAAGGAGGCAAGGTATGGAAATAAAACCTGTAACCGTGGTGTACGATATGCAATACCCATCTGTCTTTGGTAATTAAACTCCAATTTTCTTTGAAAAGTGCCAACCTTCCTCCCAAAGGTGCTGCCAGACGAGAAGGCTCTGGCAGCTGAAAAGGTAGGTCATTGGGTCTGTTTACGAAAGGACTGACCCCTGCCCTCACCCGAAGACTGTGCAGGAGAACTCCCTGTTCTAGGCCTGAAAGAGCCCTGAGCTCTGCCCCTACCACGTCTAGATCTACCCCTAGACTGGGAATCATAAGAAGGATACGTCCACCCCTTAGTAGGCCAATTTCTACTAAACTTTGGAGGCTGAACCTGCAAAAAATCTTTAACAGTCTGCATAGACTTAGCCTTGTCTTCCATTTTCTTTAAAACTGCCTCAACAGGAGAACCAAACAACACATCAGATTGTAAAGGAGCATCTAAAATCCTTGTTTTAACATGGTCAGATAAATTCTGCTCCCTCAGCCAGGCGTGCCTGCGAAGAACTGACCCAGTGGCAGCCACCCTAGACGAGGCCTGTACAGCATCAAAACCACATTGCAAAGAACGCTTACCTACCTGTTCAGAAACATGTACTAAATCTTGTAACTCTTTACAATCAATACCTTCCGCCAGAGCATCAACCTTAGACTTCAATTGTGAAAGGAGATAGTTTTGGTATTTCAACATGTGAAACTGGCAATTCAAAGCCCTCATAGCTAGAGTGGAAGAAGTATAAACTTTCTTTCCCCATCTATCCAAGGCCCTGGCCTCTTTATCTGTAGGAACCGGATTCTTGACAACAGAAGCCTTAACACCTTTAGGCCCCTGACTAACAGTTTCTGGGTCTGCCCTAGGACTCTTAAAAAGATACTTATGAGCTTCAGGCACCCTGTAATACCTATCCGGTTTAGCAGGAGGCAAAGAATCAGGATTAAGAGAAGCCTCTGTAAAAACATCTTCCACCACATCCAAAACAGGAGGTATAGCCAAAGGCCTATGCTGGGGTAAAACAAAATTCCCTAAGCCTTTTCCTGGAATCAGAGAAGTCCTGACCTTCCCACTTAAAATGCTCCCTCATGGAATGAAGAGTTTCTGAAAAGAAAAATCCTCAGGAGGAGAAGCAGAAGGAGTAGAATCATCCACAGCAGAGTCAGAATAAGGAGAATACTCCTGCAAGTCTTCAGCCAAGACTCTGAAACATCCGAAGCCTGCTCAAAACTCCCTAGCTCAGGCTCCACCCTAGGTCTCTTATCAGGAGGGGGCAAAGAACCCCTAATCAAAGTAATCAAATCTTCTGCCATTTTAAGCATATGCTTCTTGGGCACAGTTCCTGAAGAACTAGGGGTGACACCAACTGAAGCTAAACCTGGCCTGCCTCTGGGAGAAGCCTTGGAAACAGAAGGAGAGGGCCTAACCACCCTAGGAAGGGAGGGGAGTATAGTAACCTGAGAAGCCCCATCAGCCTGACCTGCCTCCTGAGAGGCCACATCTTGCAATAACAAAGTCACTCCCTGGGATTCCAAAGAAACCTCCGGTGGAACCACCGGCTCCACCGACACCTCTAAAGAACCGGTGTCCGGTACGGACGGTTCTTCTAGCCTAGGCTTAACTGCTTTGTCCTTGCGCTTCTTCGAAGAAGCGGGCGTCGGAGCATCCGACGGCATTTTATAATTGCACCGCTTCCCGAAGACTAACCTGGCACAATCTAACCTTCTCTTTTATAGTGCGCTTATTGAATCTAGCACAAGAGCGACACCCAACAACGTCGTGCTCAGGCCCTAAACAAGGAATACACAAAGTATGATAGTCTCTATGCGGTATCTGTTTCCCACAAGAAATACAATTATTCACTTTTTCTGACATCCGGTAAACCACTGAGGCAAGAAAAAACTAAAATATTCCCCAACGGGGTACTTAGCCAACTTTGACTCTGTCTGAAACTCCGAAATCGAAAAATTTCAGAACGCCAACCGGCACTTGCAATGCTGCTTCTGCATCGGACCATGCGGCAAAAAAGACTGAGGATATGACGTCGGTCATGCGCATTTGTACCCTGACGTCCTGATGTCAGTCAAATGCGCCTTGACCGACGTCAGCCTTATACTTTAATATTCGGGCCGACCGAGGACAGCGGACTACCCAAGTGTAAGGACTGCAGCAATGTGAGATGAAGAACATCATACTCATAGTACTAAAATGTTACATTTTGACATGTAAGCAATAAGAAGCAGTTTTCCCCCCACAATATTTAACACTTAAAATTATGACTGGTCACCTCTAAAAACCTCAATTGGATCTTGCAGTACAGTACTGCTTTCCTGCAGGTACTTAACCTTGCTCCACTCAGGAAAGTTTGTGCTAAATCTAAAAAACTACCATATTTAATCAAAAGAAAACTATTCTTCTATCACAAAAACAAAAATACAAACTACAGAAGCTCACAAATAAGAGTCAAAAAACAAATTAGACAAGACAAAAAAAAAAAAAAAAAAAACACTACTTTCAAACATGTCAACTGAGATACCAAAATAACCTCCAAAGATTCTGGCAAACCATTAACCTCTTTCTCAACCCTGGGAAACCTACCACTTCATCACCTACAACAAATCACCATATACTCTGTATAGCTACCCAATTCAATACCCACTTTATCACCTCAATAACCACATTACTTAACAATACTAAAAATTCACCACTCTCCATACCTCCTCCTCCTTATCTAAACAATCATCTCTATTAAGCAAATCCAAACCAGCTATAAGTAAAATAAAACCTTGCTCTCTGTCCACAGATCAGTTACCAGGTGAATTTCTAAAACTTCTCTTAACTTATATCTATACTTATATCTGCTCCATCTCTGAACAGTATGTTACCCTTCTCTGGAAAATATCCCATGTCATACCCCTTCACAAAGGAGGTTCATCCACAGATATATCCACCTACAGACCTATAGCCATCTTTTCCCCACTAGCCAAAATCTTTTGAAAAATGTTTACATAAATATACATGAGACTACCTCCTTACCTTTTAGCAGACACTCTGGCTTTCGCCATAAACATAGTACCAGTACTGCTCTAGTAAGTTTTACCAATACCATAAATCTCCTCAAAAACAATTTGTCTCTGCTTTTGACACAGTCTTTCATCACCATCACTCTCTCTATATAAATTATTTATAGATTATATATATATATATATATATATATATATATATATATATATATACATACATACACACACACACACACACACACACACACACACACACACACACACACACACACACACACACACACACAATATCTATATCTATATAAAACTTTCCTACAAAATAAAAAAATGTATAAATAACCATCTAATTTGCCAAATAAAGTATGCAATACATGCTTTTTGTATTTGACCATTTACAACTGTTACAGTTGCGACAAACAGCCGCAAACAAAACTAAAGCTTAAAAATCAAGCACAAGAAGGCAAAGGGTGTCCTGAAAAACAGTAACACACTTCAAAACCAGCAAACCAAGACACCTGAAGAGCTAGTGTTCAAAAATCACTCCTCGCCTTTCAAACAACCCAGTTTATTCCAAATACACAAATGCAGAATATATATTAATGCTTAACTAAATCACTGCGTTTTTGTCCTTGCCACACAGTACTTCATCAGATAATACAATACCCAAAAAAATTACCTATATTGAAACCCCCCACAATTAGTTTAATGACATAATTGCACAAATTAAATAAGTCAATTAACTCAGTTAGTCTCCACATTGTGTACCAGAAAAATCCATGTCAGGCAGAATTCATATTATAAAATCCATATAAAACAGTAAAGCTGTGCTCATAGTACAATCAGTACAAAAATATGTAAAGTATATAGACACATACAAAACATTGTAAAATAAGTTAACGTAGATAAAATCATAATAATGTTATATATCCCCCACACACGCATTTTCCTTTCAAAGTTTGGCAGAACAGAGCTTAAGCACTGGAGCTAGAGAAATGTGTTCACTGAGACCTGGAGGCTTATTAGCTTCCAGTTTTAAACTGCCAAAACAGCTCTCTGAACTATATTCTTGTTTCCCAAGGACCTCCCCTGGGATCAACTTCAACATTTTCCAACACATAGAAACCAAAACATGCCATGGTACATGTTAAACCGTTTATACAAAGCATTATTTTCGTCCTGTTTCCTTATATCATTTAAGTGTTCATAAATATGCCTTTTGAACTTCCTAGTGGTCTTTCCACTATAGAAAGCACCGCATTCTTTGCAAATGGCAGTGTAGATCACCTTACAGTGTCAGAGTTTGAATAGGGGTTAGTCATAAGTCGTAAATTCCTCTCTATTAAAAATACTGAGTCACCCTGCATAATGTGTGGGCATTGGGAGGAAGAGCCACATTTAAAAGTCCCCTTTCTTTGTCCCTTTGGTTTCTTTTTTCGGCCCTCCAACATTTCCTTAACATCTCTGCCCTTCCTATTAAGAAATTTTAAGGGGATCCTTGAAAAGTTTTTCTAGGACTGAATAATTCCCAAACCTGTTCCAATTACTAATAATGTTCTTAATCATGGGTGTGTCTCTTATAATTCAAAACCAAATTACTACTCCAAATGGTCCCCATATTAGTGTCTGTCCCTATCATTACTTGTGTGCTCAGGGATACCAAATATAGGTGCAAGCTTTCCCCTTCTTTCATGCCTAATCTCATGCATAATTTCCTCTATCAGCTCACTTGGGTATCTCCTCTCCAAAAACATATCTTTTACCCTCGAGCTCTGTATCTCAGTCACTGTCAGAGGTGATCATCCTGATATTCCTAATTAGTTAGCACTTCAAAACCCCCTTTTTCCGCTTGAATGTGTGAGCACTAGTAAAAAATAGGAGTTAGAGAATGTATTTTTCCTGTACACATTAGACTTAAATTTTCTCACTTCAGAACTTTTTCCCAACAACATATCCAAGTATTGTAATTTCTCTCCCTGGAGATGTTGTGGATAAACCTAAGGAATTCAGTAGAAGCACTCAAGTAATCAAATTCATTAAGTAATCCCTCGGTCCCAGTCCAAAAAATACAGATGTCATCCAAGTAACGCTTGTAATAATTCCAATATTGTGCATAAATTGGAATGAAACAAATCTTTCTTCCCAAGTGGAGAGAACAAAGTTCGCATACAAGGGGGCACAACATGCCCCCATGGTTACCCAACTGGAGTGGTTGAAAAATTCACCCTCAAAAAAAAAAAAAAAAAGGAATATATTTAAAGCACCATCTCCATGAGGTCCAAACTAACTTAGCATCATCAAAGCCCCCCTACGACGGAGGGCTTACAATTTTACAATGTTTTGTGTGTGTCTATATACTTTACATATTTTGTATTGATTGTACTGAGCACAGCTTTATCATTTTATATGGATTTTACAATTTGAATTCTGCCTGACATGGATTTTTCTGGTACACAATGTGGAGACTAACTGAGTTAATTGACTTAATTTGTGCAATTATGTCATTAAACTAATTGTGGGGGGATTTAAATATAGGTAATTTTCTTGGGTATTGTATTATCTGATGAAGTCATGTGTGGCAAGTACAAAAATGCGGTGATTTAGTTGAGCGTTAATATCTATTCTGCATTTGTGTATTTGGAATAAACTGGGTTGATTTTTGAACACTAGATCTTCAGGTGTCTTGGTTTGCTAGTTTTAAAGCTTAAAAATTCAACAAACCAGAAATAAAGGAAAAAAAAAAGCTTGTATACAAAAAAATAAAATAAAAACGGTGCCACAACATTATAAAAAGAACTGAGAAGCACACTAAAACAGAATAAAATAATAAAAAAAATGTATGGCCATTTGTGTCAACCCTGAAAAACTAATACAACAAAATGAAACCATGAAAGTGGCATACAATAAAGCAAATTCATTCATAAACAATTCAGTACATTATAAATATACTACAACACAACTACTTTAACAACCTAACATGAAAAGACAACCCACACTAAAGCAAACAATGAAACAAAAAAGATTTGCAATTCAGTCTATGCAGTTCAAAGTATGCTGAAATACTTTGCATATGTCCAGAATTCAAACTAACCAATCACATATGAAACAGCTAACTTTTGGAGACAGAATCCTGGATTTTTCAAATATCCATTTCCCCTCACTTACAGTTGCTGAAACAGTCATTGTTGTATTCAATTCACTTCTTACTCCCATCATAATTTTTCAATGCAACTTTGCAGAAAGTAAAAGGTAATTTATGCAGAAGCTTAACCTTTACAACACTGCCTTATGGTGATCAGTAAAGATCAAGTTGCAACTTCTCAATTGGGGTCGAAACTAGATGCAATTAAGGTGTTAAACGCATTTAATTTTAAAGAACAGTCCAATTTGGTTGCTATTAAATGCAGGTTCTAGCAGTATTATGAACCTAAAAGAACTTGCCATATATATGCCATTTATTTTTCACTAAAACCCAGACCAGATAGGACTATATCCATGCATGTGTGACAGAATTATGGCTTACAGGCTACAGCCAAGGGTTGTGAATTTGAATTTGGTGAACTGTGGGATTCATTTCTGAGAGACAGAAGTTATTTGGCATTAAAAATGACAAGAAAGAAGCAATGTTTGTCAATCTGTTTGATACTAAAATAACAGAACATTGTGTATAGAACAGCACAGTTGACCAGTATTCGAATGAAGGAGCTTGCAGAATACTTGTGAAAAACTAAAATGAAAATTAAGTCTAATGAAGAGAACAGCACAGTGAAAGCTATAACATGAATTCAAACAGCATGGCAGCAAAGGAAGCAACAGTTCTGCATAACTCAGATGACACTGTGAAAAAGAGATGAGCATTCTGCTAAACAGGTAACATTTTGTTCAAGATGTAGTTAACAGAATGATAAAAACCATGCCCTGACTTTAAAAAGAGTGTGGAGCTCAACCATTTTTTTTTTAAGTCATGGAAGTCAAGGAAACATGGCAAAGTATGTTGCAAGCATACCTCTCAAATGCCTCTGATGTTGCTTCATTCACCCTGTCCCTTCTAAAAATACTGATCTTTTGCCAAGATACTGAGGATAACCATCAGTCAAGGATACCATAGTTTAATACTTCTTATTGTTCAGAAAATGCATACTGATGCAAAACTTGTTTCACTATTAAACTTTCAAGTTAGAGAAATATTTAAATGTCTCTAATTTTGGGCCTTTGTTCCCCAATTATTGTTTGGCTTTGTCCAGAAGGCTTGAGAAAATAAGTTGAGAGGTATGGTTACAAGTGACTGATGCAAATAAAATAAAGGACTGAAAACTAATGACCTATTTCCCTAAAGGGTCCACATAAAAGCAGAAAATGATCTGTTTGAGACCACAATTGTTGTGTATGTTCAGAGTATGTGCACAATTTCAATGCGCTCAGAAAACCGCAATTTTATCTACGTAAAAGTTACTAGATTGAAAATATGGGTGTAAATTTGGCATTTTAATATTTAAGCTAGATACCAGGGCTGAATGTTGCATTATTGAAAGTGAAGGGCTGAACATGACATTAATGAAAGTGAACCCAGAGAACCAGATTTAAGAATCTAGTTCCCGGAGTAAAATGCTTCATTAAAGATTCACTCTGATGAAAAACTGAAATCACTGGGTCACATTAAATTAATATTCAACTTCAGTATAATTTAAAGTGAACAAAGATGTAATATATCTGTAAGCAGAAGTACTGCAAGTTAAGATTCTGAACAAATGAATTTTAATCAGTCTTCTTGAAATATACATAAATACATAAAAGAAGTGTTAAATAATGATAACATTTACTAAATACAATAAGTTAATTCAAAAGATAAAAATGTGAAAAACGTGTAGCTATCCAAGTTGTTCCTTTAGGTCAGTTCATGACAATCCAATGCAAAAGTCCATCTAGCAATGGCTTCAGAGAACAGTTAACACAATAAAAGAAAGTAGCATCAGAAAAGGCTAGTTAGTGATCAAGTATCAGTAAAGCAAACCAAACAGTTATAGGCAGACTATTCTTAGTAAGACAAAGATGTTCTCATGTCACCAAGTTTAGTAAACATCCAACATTACCTTCAAACAGTTCACAGATCAATGGAAACCTCTCAAATGCTGTAAATGCAGTAGAACACAGCTCTTGCAAAATGTAATTTAGTCTGAAAGTAAAAAATCAGGTACAGTCTGAATAAAGAATCCTGGAGTCAGAACTGCGAACACAAACATAATTGAGAAGTGCATAGCAATTACCAAATACAAGACCTCTGAAACACAAAGCCAGAGGAGCACAGAGCTCAACATCTCTAGAGCGCCATGTAGATAGACCCCACACAATACACGTACCAGATTCATTTGAAAAATGCTGAAAACTGAAGCGACAATGCAACAAGCTAGTGAATACTGGCACAACGTGGCACACAGGACATTAATTCACTACAAGTCAGGAAACTCGTTACAAATATAAAAAAACAGCTGTAAAACAAAATGCTTAGGATCCAGAAGCAAAAAAATATATACAAAACCAACAATAGTTCATCCTAGGTAGCCAGTTGTCACCAACTTAGCCTAAAAGACCAGTGTTGTGCGAATAAAAACTAAGAGTATAATTTACTGCCTCAAAGTGTCATTTCATCAACCTAAAATAATAAGGTCTGCTTGTGAATAGTTGGATGGACATAACTAAATGTACACAGTGCAGATGTAGAAACAGTATGCTAAAGGGCACAGTGCATTTAGAGTCAATTATTCACAGAGTTATAGGTTCAAAACAGCTGAGGAGGCAACAATTCACAGATAAGGCAGTACATGATTTAAGCCTCAGTAACGAAGTGCACTGCACAAAGCACATAATTCAAATGTTGCATTTAAATGTTTTGAGCAATATGCCTATTTACTAGATGTTAATTTTGAAATTTCTTCATTATAATAAAGAAACTGCTAAATTAAAGTGAAGCACAAACATTTAATACAAGGATACAGAATCTGGACTTTAACCCCCCCCCCCCAGTTCTCTCTGTGGCCGACTGGCCAGATGACAAACAAAAAAGTTCCACTACCATTTCAAATTTATCATGATGAATTTATTAACTCACACAGACTGACGTTCAAATTCAGTAAATTGACTGTGCCAAATCATGCAGTCTCATATGTCAGATAGAAAGAAAGCACATCTGGTTAACTGTTACATGTAAGGGAAACTAACACTGCTTGAGGATTTGGTCAAGAATGACTCAAGAAAAAAAAAATGGTATAAAACCATTGTCAAACTAGTAACGTATCACAACAGCAACTCCAAAAAGTCAATGACACCTCATGAAATTCCAGAAAAACATGCAATACAGATGCTTCTGATTTATTTCAGTTCAAGCACAAACAGCATCTCTTACATGCACAGTACTAAAAAAAAAAAAAAAAAAAAAAATTAAGATTTTTCTCAACACTTGAAATTTCAGTACATCTTCACCAAGGTATCCTAGCCTAATGTTTAGTGAAAATGTTATGGAAAAGTATGTTGTCAACTCAAAACAAAGATCCTCATCTTCCACTTTTACATACAGAAAGGACTACTCTACAATCCTATCACTTTCACCTTCACAACTGCTGATGAAAAGGAGAGAGAAATCCAAATCCATCAGAACTCAACTGCTGATGAAAAGGAGAGAGAAATCCAAATCCATCAGAACTACACGCTCCAGTGACTTAAACCTCAGCACAGAAATAAATAGAACATGCTGGAGGGACAGATTCATATCCCAGAGGCTCCCCTCACTCTGGAACAAAATCCCAATCCATGTCAGACAGAGCCCCTCAATGACCCTCTTCAAGAAGAATCTTGACATTTGGATGGGAGATCGTAAATTTACCCCTGGAATCTCTTCTGTGTCTCTGCTAGACAGAGGCATGGTAAACTAACCTTAAATGTGCTATCTTCTGTGACCTACTATACAGAGGAGTAAACTAATCTAAGAAGGGTGGCAAAAGCCAAACACACTCTGGCTAGGCTTGTAAATGCCCTAGCGCAGATAGCCTAGTATCAACCCTATGAACCTATAAAGAAAACATTACTATCGTCTTCAAGAAGAGAAAATGCAATGTCCAATCTGCATGGCAGATAATTCAGCAGAAGGAGAAATACTACTTTGTCACAAAGATACCACCTGTGAAAAGATAGAGAGAGCCAAGAATCAAAAATACAGCAGGAAACTGACTGGTCATGCAAACAAACCAGGGTACAACAATGTCAAGACAAAAGGAAGATCTGACTGAAGCACAAGAGGAAGCACTTGTACAGAAGTAGATTGTTCTCAGTAGTGAAAACTTCCCACAAAGGGACAGTGTGAACTGATTCAGTTAAGTCTACCCAGTGATGGCACTCTACTCTCATGACCAGCTACTGGATGTTACTACTAAACCTATCGTGGCTGCATCATCATCATCACTTACTAGTGAATGAAAAATGTCTAAATATGGTCGAGTTTCTACCAAACCATTTAAATAGAATAAATTGCAATACTGCTGTCAAACTAATGCCACTTTATTCTGAATGTTTTAAATGCATAAATACTGGTGTGTGTATATTACTGCATGCATATCTTCAAATAATACACATACTCTTCCTAGTCTACACAAACACATATATCCATCCACAATAAATCTTTCATATGGGGTCAGGGTATCACTTCAACAGTGACAATCTAGAGCCAATGTTCACACTACTGGGTGACTGGTCCTGCCATAGCCTTATAACTATGCAGTCTTATAGTCATAGAAAAATGGGAGTACAGAAGCCCCCCCCCCCACAAAAAAAGCACACTTATTTTATGTTTATAGACTTTGTTTGAGGAATCTGTCTGATCCAACAAAGCGGTATTGGAAAAAGTATTTTCAGTAAATCATCCTACATGTTGGTGTGTGTGTAAATATATTACACACAGACACACAAGCACAATCTACTTTTTTAATTCAAACATCAAATGTGAGAGTTTCACGTACACTCTGCTAAATGTTAAAATAATGGTAAGCTTGTGACTGGCAGGGGTTTTTTTAAAATTAACGAAGTAAGATGTCCAGGTGTCAGACCAAAGTACAGAAAGATTTATTATAGCTCCACCAGCAAAGCGTTAAAACACAAAATATCAGCGTTCACCGGGCTCCCAGGCTTTATCAAGACCGTGTCTTGATAAAGCCTGGGAGGGCCCGGGTGAAAGCGCTTGACGAGATTTGGATATTTTGTGTTTTTAACGCTTTTTGCTGGTGGAGCTGCATAATAAAATCTTTTTTCTGTACTTTGGTCTGACACCTGGACATCTTACTTCGTTGATTTTACCAGTTGGTGTTGTGTTCTACAAGGAGTTTTGGTTTTTTTAAAATTGCTTTTTACAGGAGAAGCATCTCCCGACAGCAAAGCAAATCCCAACACTATAAATATACCACCATCTCGGAGGTCACACAAGCTCAAAAAATATTGCAGAAACAGTTTGTATATTCAAATATCTCACAATGGAATACACAGATTAGCATTCAGCTAAGAGCCTATGAGCAAACAAGCAGCTGAACTCCTAGTAAAAGCCAACAATGAAAAATGTATCTAGTACTGGATTCACACATCCATTCAAAAGGAGATACCACATAGAAGTTCCTGTAATTCAGACACCAACTTCTAAAAATATGAAGGTGGTGTTCCTCTGCCACTGCCCAGTCTTAAAAAGGTATGCATACGTTAGGCAATATCATGTAGCAGTGGTTTATGGCTCAATGCTTTGCATCACATGGACTACATACTTATAGCAAGATAACAAAACTGAGTTTCAAAACAGAACACTTAATATCAGTTATAAATCAGGAAAACAATCAAACATCATTAAGGGAAAAAAAAAAGTTTAACATTCAGAACATTTTTCTCCCCAATTAAACATGGATTTTGCTTTAGTTTCTCCACAGGAAATGCAGTCTAGACAAATCGAGTGTACAGCAGCTTCCTAACTGAAAGATTAAGCAAACACTGACACAAATCACTTTAGGTCTTTACAGCTTTATGCAGCAGTCTGAAACCAGATGATCTGCAGAATTAGTTATTCTCTCTCTCTCTCTCCAATTACTCTTCCTATGACATAGCAACACAGCAAAGCTAAGCAACACAAATTACAAGTAAGCTTTTTCTGTGCACTGAATGAACAGAGCAAACAATGGGCCTGACCAGCAGAATATTTCAGGTTTTGGGCTTTTAATACAGTACCTATCAAAATTAAAGTATGCCAGCTAAAGTATCTTTGGGAAGTTGGCCACCTTGGATAACTACGTCATAAAAATACCCCTAAATATTAATTCCCTAACACTATTTAAGCCCAACTTGGATCAATGGATGGGTAACTGGAAAATCCTCCCCGGTCTGGCACCTGTATCTTTGATGGACAGTCATTAAATCATCTCAGATATAAAATCAAATGTATGGGTCACATCTGGGTTTTACGGCTAGGCTTAAGGACCCTAATGGACAGAGGCCTAGGATACACCCAAGAACCAAAGGGAAGAGTCTATTAAGAATAAACATCTCTCCATCCTAACAAGATTTACAGCTTTTCTTCAGCGATTCTTGAATCATTACAGTAGCACAACTAATGCCACACATCAATGGGTCAGCAAAGGACTACAACATGTATAACTTAACTTACATGATAGTACCAAAATCAAAGCAGATACTATAGAGAAACAATGAATTAATGACTAAATAGCCAATACTGATAGAAAGCTGTAGCTCCAGTGAAGTGATTTTTTTTTTTACTTTTTGTATGGGTTGTAGACATAGCCAACAAGACATTTTAATAACTAATAAAGTCCTAGTACAAAGTAATAAATCTGACAGTCTAATTTGGTTCCATAATTGCAAACATACCAGTAAAGTTGCGCTTAAAAGCTTATGGTTTAGTCAATCTCACCATCACATGAGACAGAATAAAACAATAATTAATTGGGCGTCGCAGTGGTGCAGCGGTAAATGCTGTCGCCTCACAGCAAGAGGTTCTCCAGTTCAATTCTCGGCTGCGGTGCCTTGTGTGTGGAGTTTACATGTTCTCCCTGCATTCGCGTGGGTTTCCTCCCACATTCTAAAAAACATGCTTCTGGAGCATTTCTCCCCGGGCCTCCGCTGAAAACTAGTCAGACTTTCCCGGTCAACAAATGTTAAATAAATAAAAAAATAAAATAAATAAAAATAATTAAAATGCTAGGCTGAGATAAAGATCAAGGAATGTAAATGATCACAACATTCACACACAAAATCAATGCTGTAGATAAAAAAAATCTAGGTGGCAAATCATTAGGGATAAAACCATAAACTTGGTCTCTATATATTACACACACATGTATGTACGCAATATTCTTGACACTAAAGTATGCACAAAGCTATTTTGAAAAGCTATCAACTTTCTGCCTTTTAATATATATTGCACAGTCAAACTGACAGTCTGGACAATGTTCTGATAATGTCATTGCTGAGAAAAAGGTTTCCTATGAAAGAAAACGAAGTTCTTGTCTAACATGTAATGGCATGGAGTCAATAATTCATACCAAAGCAGCCACTTCACTGCTGGTTCACTCAAGTCCATTTCTTTGGTCTGCACAGAGGTGCTGTCAATGAACTTAACAGTAAAGAGAAAAAGGACTTGGTTTTTGAAAATGGGTATGAACAGAGACCTGAAAAGACCTCCACTACCGAACACACAATTTACATGGTGAATATATAATAATGTTGCGTCTTTCGGCTTATCCCGGTTAGGGGTTGACACAGCGGAACTCCGGTCCTCTAATGTTTTGGTAGTGGATTTTTACATACCAAGTTACCAGCCCTGACGCACAACCTTCAACGAAGGCATGCCCATTCACTCATGCCTCCACACAGAAGATGCTCTAGCGGAGAATCGAACGCGACAATGTCTTGCTGTGAGGTGACAACAAGAAATACACTGTACTACATCAAAATGAGTACTAAAATTATCACTTGACAGTATGAACTGCAGGTGTGCATTCTACATAGATGACAGATGGGGGGGGGGGGGCACAGGCACTTATTAGGCTATTTATCAATGAAAATCTTAAAAAGCCTAGCCTTACATTCCCATAGTAGGTTTTGGCTCTTATTTTGCATACAAATAACCCACAGATAGGCAGAACAAGGATATGTTTAGACATACATATTTCCCATAAACAAGAGGGACAGGAGTACTAAACCAGGATTGAATTTGCAGTTACTCATCCATTCGTCCTAATTACATAGGATAGAGAAGTACTTTGTTTTATGTGAACTGGAAGATGGTTCCACAGAGGCAATTCTCTCAGTGGTGCAAACCCACCCCTCAAATATGTTCATTTATTTTTTTGGCAAGAGAACAGAATCCTTTGAGCAGGTGTTTATGATACTACTGGACTTCTGAATGTGTCCGACAGAACTGGATCTGCTTAAGCTCTATAAGCAAGGCACATGTCTCTCAGTAGTGTGTACGATACTGAAAAGAGACAATGCTTTGATATGGTCTGCATAGTTTTTATGATTTAGACTACTTTTTTAGTAACAAAGCGTAACTGTCAATCCATTTGTGACAAAGTGACTGGGCAGGTACATTATACTCCATGATCAGCCTAATAAGTGCCAAATACAATGGAATAAATCACATCCCTGGAGCTGGGCACAATACTTTTAGATATAAGCTGTGTAAGGAAGCCCTTTTTCATTGCAACAGCAGATACATGCTGATTTAAGGACATTATTGATGATTTGTTCAGTAGTCATGTTTTAATATATTTTACAGCAATGACTCAAATCAGAAAGCAGCATATGAATTCTTAATGTGTGAAGTAAAGAGCAAGAGATAATGTACAGACACTAAAGACTGTCCAAAAGGGCAACGTGGTCCTAGTCAAATAAAATATTAAGCAAAAAAAGTTACATGAACATTGTCTGAAACACTTGCATTCTACAAGAAAAAAAAATCTTAAATTAGAGAACTTCTTCCATCAACCCAGCTTTCCAGTGAAGAAGCAGTAGGCAAGCGATTTTAAATGTACAGGTGCTTAGGTCATTATTAGAGAATGACAACTCAAGTGTCAAAAATAACCTATTACAGGCAACACAGGTTCTTACAGGTAGCAAAAAATATTTTTTTTTGTTCACAGACTACTTTCACCTTTGGTTCACATTCTCTGCTACAAAGGCATGCTGTCTTGCTATTAACACAGCAAGGGAAAACTTTACTACTCCGCCCAAATGCTACAACAAGGCGTGCATGAGAAAGAATGCACCTTGCACAGAAGTCTTAGCCAACCCTCTCCCCCCGCAAAAAAACTGTCACAAGATGCAGATAACTACTTTACCCAGAGAGGCCCATCAAGTAGTATAGTCAATCCCTGCACTTTTACCATTCGGCGTACAACTCAAATTAACCATGTTTCACTTCAACAACATTTACATTCAAAATGCAAAAATAAAAATATGCCAGTGGCGACAACTGGGGGGGGGGGGGGGGGCTGTGAATGAATGCATAATTAAGTAATATGGCCTAAGGTAATAATTATAACATAAATGAAAGTTACATACTCACTGAGCTACCCGCTTACCCACCACACTGTGATGAAGGAACCCCTCTGGAACTGTATTACTTTATGCTATGGAAAAGCATAGGCAAAGCAGCTACAAAACAAATTCCATAAAAAATATGCTACCAGGTCCTGTCTAAATGAAGGCAAAGGGAAGAAGGGTGGACCCCCTCACCTAGATCTAACTATATTCATACAGGGCATGAAGAGGTTCGTAAGAGTCAACCACTGGGACAGAATCCCAAGATTACACTCATAGGCAGTTAGTCTTCTTATGGCAAAATTCCCTAGAGACTGAGAACGTATACCAAGAGCTCATCATCTAGCTTATAGTATCTTGCAAAAGTACTGGGCGATGACCAAGTAGCTGAAAAGATCATCCAAGGATGCATTCTTAGAAAAACTACTTGATATGTAGCCACTGCTCTAGCCAAAGGTGTATTACGTTCAGGCAGGAACCTACTGGAAGGCAAGAGAGTTCTGCAGGACAAAGACTGCATTTGATGACTATCAGCATTTGAGAGAGTATATCTACAATTTTGTGGTGTTGACGAGTCCCAAGGACTAGGACAGATTCAAGAGAAGGCTACCTGTCCAGATTAGACTGCCCACTATTAGGATGGCTGGCAGCCAGCCATCCAGTTATGGGCATTTCTTTGTACCTCACCATTTCAGGTTTGTTGCAACCATGAATGTGTACACACACTGCACTGCAGTGAGCCTCAATAAGATCAACTAAAACAGACACAGGCTGGCTCCTCATAAGGAGAGGAACCACCTGCATTCCCTTGGCAATCCTGATGTTGAAACAGGAACCCTAGATGTCCAAAAAAATCACATCCATTCTCTTTTGGAGAGACAAATCAGGACAATTCTGTCACAATGCAAAAGGACTCGAGAGGACCTCATTTAGGCTGCTCAAACTGAAAAAACTGGCTTTAAGTCCTTGGTTTTCTTGGAAACTAAAAAAGAATCTGGAGTAGTAGCCCAATTATTTCTGGTTTTGTGGGACCTCTTGAAAAGCCTGCTTTTACAGGGCACTCCCTTTCTTGGTGCACTTTAAATGTATCAGGATGTATGGCATGGAATTTGGAGGTGCACATGGATCATGTAGCCAATAGAGTTTAATGTCTTGATCCATTGCTCCAGTGAGATTGTTATCCAGATTACCAGAGTGCGTCCAAAGGAGGCAGACAAGCAAGACCTCAGGAATTAAGACTGCTGTACCCCTGGAGGAGGACCAAAGTATCCCTTGCTGTGGTGACTTATCACCTTTGGACTGATGCCATTCAGGAAATTTGCAGAGTTTCAGTCTGTCCCAGGCTGCACTGATCCTAGAGAAAGACTGCAAGGAAGTTTCAAATTTGACAGTAACAGCAGTGCAATCTTATTTTGGCACAGATCCCTCAAAAGTGAAAATCAAAAGGTCACTTTGCTTCCTTAATCATGTACGACATCATGTGGCTAAACTGGCACCTGATGCTCTTTCTGCATCATCCACAGTGTTGCATGCCAGGCACACTGAAGGTGACTATGGAAGACAAGTTACAGTTCCAAATGGTAACAGTAAGTTCACATCTGGCAATCCGTTCTAGTGACTGATTCAATTACCAAGCTCTTTCTGGGAAAGCAGCATGTAAGTCAAGTAGTTTATAGCCTTACAGAAAATGCGGAAAGACAATGTGAGTTCAAGTCTGTCCATCTCACAAAATTCCTTATTTGGTGGCTGAACTGGGTTCTAGTGCAGGAGCATTGAAGGAAGCCATTGCGACAATCGAGTCTACCCGGAGTGTGTGCTTTAGTGGCCAGAGAATCATAACTGGACATCCTCTGAAAAGATATCACATCAGGATTTTCTCATACCATTTAGGGCAACACAGTGGTGCAGCTAGTGTTGTTGCCTCATAGCTATAGGTTACTTGGTTTGATTCTCAGCTGGGGTGCCTTCTGTGCAGAATCTGCATATGCCCATTCTCTTTGTATGGGTGCTGTAGTTTCCTCCCACATTCCAAAGACTTGCAGTAGGTGGATCAGGCATTCTAAAGTGCTAGGGGTGTTGTGCGTGTGTATGTGATATGAACAACCACTAGTGCAGGGCTAACAACCTTGAGGTGTATAAATTGGCTCTTGATTATGGACACTGTTGATGTGACACCATGACCCCATATGGGAAAAATGGGGTTTTAAATGATGGCCTTTAATCATCCGTTATACCATCCTACTGACTAGAGGGACCAAACAAAATGGTAGACTGGATTAAAATATTCTCTCAAATGTAAAAACATGCTTACCCTGAAGTAGCGGTTTCTTTTTATACCAGCAATTTCTAAAGGTTTTCCCGCCTTAAAAAAAGTGAAAATTTATACCAAAACACCTAGAAAATGCATCATACCATAAACAAACTCTTCCATTTTATTTTTAAACTCTACTAACAACAACTAAGATATAGAAATATTCTAATTACTGAGCAATAAATAGGGTCCAGTAGCCCAGGAGAGTTTCAGACCATTATTACTTTGTGCTGGGAAATAGAAATCTAATTCAGCTAATCTATGGCTCATAAAGTGTGACTGACCATGGAAGTTAACAGAACACAACTTTGAACCAAACCAAACCAAATGTATTGATCACGTTTTACACACAGTGGTAGTGCACTAATCTGAAATGGAGCACTTTTAGCCAGAGTATTTATTCATCCCATTTTGCAAACAGTGGTAGTGGACTGATCTGAAGTGGAACTCTTTAGCCAAATCCACACATTCAAAACAAAATCAATACACTACTGTTCTGGCAAACAAGCTATCACCATTTCTGTTCAAGCAGCCCCAAAGGAACATTCAAACAGGCTACCCATAATAGCTACAGCCTCATCTCACTTATCCACTTAAGGGAAAAAAAAAAAAAAAAAAAAAAACACACAACTTCAGACATTAAGCAATGACATGTTAAGACACCTGGTTATAGAAAGGAAAAAAAAAAACATCTTAAAACCTTTTTCTTAACTTCATCAAATACACACGTATGCGTTTTCAAAAAAGCCCCTACAACCTATAGGTACCAGATCTCCAAAAACACCACTAGCACTGCTACACCAATCTACAATGTTTCAAGTACTGAATCTCTCCATAGTCTTGTTTGAAGAAGGATAACAATCAGACACTTCAATTGTCCAAAGGATTTGGTGCAGTGAAACTCTGTAAAAAAGTTTGAAGTGTGGGAACCTACTTTAGAGAGAGTCCTGTAATGCCAAGACTGAATGGATGACTATCTGGACTTCCATATACAATGTCCAAGATTGCTATTTCACTAAATATTCCCTTTTCTCTCAAGTATGGCAAGCTCTGCATTGGCATATATAAATTAGGCAGGTGAGGGGCTTGCCCTCCAGAAAAAGTTTTAAAGAGAAATGTTATGCTTGATATTAGTTTGTCTCCTGAATTTACTTTTCTGTTTACTGGCACTCAGCATTTTGATAACTGGCATTTCAGTGTAGAGCCAAGAAACTCACCTCTTCCTTTAGCCAGTGGAAAACTTCAACAATGGGCGACTGGTCAGGGTGAGAAAGAAGCCAAACAGCTCATCTTCCCAAGTGGTAGCCAAGGGCAATGTGATCAAGACTGGAGGTGTAGCTTTTCTCACAGTACCGTCAAGCTGGATTTGTTGCCACTAACTGGAGAATCTGCTACTTGGCTCTAGAGATCCAACATCAGAGACAGAGGAGGAAGAAGGCCTTGGCAGCTACTGACCACCATGCATACCTTTCAAGTGTCCACATTTTTGCCTCATATTTTTGGTCTGTTCCTCACAAAATTTGTGTTTTTTTCTGGGATTGTTATGGCAAATCAACTAGGACTGAACTATGACAGTTGTGAGTTTCAGATGTCAAATCCTTCAGAAAATGCATGATTATACAATCTTTTATTCTAGCAACTTTCCAACTTTGAGAACGGGTTTTAAACTTTGTCCCCAATTTTGGGGCTTTACCCCCCCCCAATATGTTGGGCTTTGCCCAGATTTTTTCTGCTAAGAGGTTGCGAAGTATGTCACCATGAGGGTCCTTAACTTCTCCAAGCTGAAGACAGCAAGAGAGAAACCTGAACAAGCCACTGTATTCTTTATTCAGAGCTTCATCTCCTACTTCCCACCAGAAAAAGAATGGACTTGGTGTTAGACACACATTCACCCTACTTAGTGGTAAACATTTGAACGTTACTGCTTGCCTTCTTGAATCTTCATTAGAGAGAACAAACATTCAAGGAGTATTTTTACCTCCTCTGATATCCCAGTGAAATTACCCCATCTGTAAAAATACAACTAGCTCTCCCCTGAAAAAAGGACACAAGCCTAATGAAACTAACCGGATCAACAAGAGTAAACAAATACATAAATAATGAAATATCATTTACACTGACCTTGTGTTTACTGTCTCAATCACATCTAGCCAATGTTTGTGTCTTTCGGCTTTTCCCGGTTAGGGGTCGCCACAGCGGAATTCCGGTCCGCTAATGATTGGCAGTAGATTTTTACGTGCTGGCTTGCCGGGCCTAATGCACAACCTTCAACGAAGGAATGCCCATTCACCGCATGTCGCCACAGAGAAGACGCTCCGAGAATCGAATGGGCAACGTCTAACTGAGGCGACAACGCTACTGCAGCACCACCACCACAGTCTTCAATCACATCTAGACAATATTCTGGCAAAAAAGCACCTTCTTTTGCTTACTTATTCACTTGCTCGGGAGTTTCTGACAGAGTGGTGGGCCTGGTTGAAAGGGTCATTTTAAGTGGATACAGTAAATTTGCAGATTTATTTTACAATTACAAAGTATAGGATAATACAAAGCAATGCAGCTAAGGCATGTATAATGTATGATCAAGTAATTATAGGTACAAGAACTATTTACTATTATATTTGATCAATGGCTGCATTCATCATTTCACAGCATCTTAGTCAAGATTTAAAATCTATCGGTTAACTTTAGTTCCTTGGACTGAAGTAAAACAATGAGCGAATAATCCAACAGGAGCTCAAAGTATGTGGAGGATTAGCTTCATGAAAAAGGTAAAAAAAAAATTAAATATTTTGGGAACAAAAACAAATCTGTTAAACAAATCTGTTATTTAAACATTAAGAAATTAGCCTTCCAACTTCTATTACAGTATGTTCTAGAAAGGAATGCGCATAATTCTAAAGGAAAAGCACAATTTATTGAAAGAAAAACAGTGCAATATATCAGGCTTCACAGTTACAAAGTGTTGATGTCAAATGTAAAGTGATACTTTCCTACAAAGAAGTTAAAAAAAAAATAAAGAGAAAGCATCTGCCCAAATTTTAAGAATTCCTGGAATGTTTTCAGTATAAGGAATTAAAAAGTTATAAAATGGATGAAGACCTGAAAAGCACTCATTTCTTAGTGGAAAGAGCTGCAATGAAATCACCATTGCAAAGTATGATGTCAACACAAAACTCTGGAAAGTACATACAATCTTACAAAACAGGAAAGGTGTACCCAAAAATCAGGAATACTAACTACTTTTTAAGCATATAAAATGTTACCCCTACTCATTCTTTACCCACCTCAGTAGCAGTAATCATTATGCCCCTAACCAGCAGTGGGTACACAACTGACATCATCCGACGATGGAGCAATGAGGATATTTACATTATAAAGATGATGCTCCTCAAATCCCTGCATTCGGTACAGTTATGTTGTAGTACCAGTACGTGCAATTTTCTGGAAACAAACACTCTGTAGAGAGATACCGGCACCTCTGCATCCCGACAAGGAGCAACACTGTTGTATCATTTGCCCTTCTGAAATAAATGAGTTGGCAAACTGGCTGCTCAATCCAGCTCAGAGGCTAGCTTTTCATAACCACCAAGTCATGGGTCTACATACAGGAACAAAACTCCAATACCTGTAAGCCACCCATAATAATAAAAACATGCAATACAATTATAACGCTTTCTGAACAGACTCTTTAGTAACTCTTACCTTAGTAGTTTTTAGTAAAAAAACAAAACATTGCACGTTCTCAAGACAGATCAAATTCTGTACATACAACACATGAGATGGCTATGCACATCCACATTATCAAGAAGGTGCTCTCCTTGACTAGGATGCGGAGCACAGAAAACCGGTTAAGTAAATGATTGAAACTAGTCTGGACCATCGGCTACCTTGGACAGAGAAATGTTAGCTCACAAAGAATCTCTATGAAAAAGTGATTTAGCCATCTACCAGGAAGGCTTATCCCAAATAAATAACAGGTTCCAAAGTCATGGACTGAAGCAAAAATGCAAAAAAACACATTATTGTATCCTTGAGAAATCATCTACCACGAGGAACTAGCACATTAACAATACGCTCTTAACAGCTGACTCAGTTAGGAACTTATGCGAACACTGACCTAACTTCCGACTAAAAAGTGTCCACTGTAGTAAGAAAATCATTTAATACTGCACAGCTTACAAACATAGGGTATCATTTTTCCCCCTTTCTCAGCCCTCATTAAGCCAGTCATGGAGTATAATGCCATCAAGAACATGTCAGGGTTGCACAAACACTGAACTTTCAGCACAAGAATCTCTATACTCTGTAACAAGTCAATATGGGACACCCTCCTTCTGCAGTCACAAAAAAATAGTAACCTACCCAAGGCAGATAAGATACATATTTGATCAAAGCTGGATCACAATAATGGGAAGTTTTGTTTTTACGTTTCTCCTTTACACTGCCCAATGGTCTGATGCCTTGATGAAATCATGAAGTATTCTACAGATCATGCATACTTTTATGTGAAGGACCAATTTCTTTATTCTTTGCAGATTTTCCCTTTACAGCAGATCTTAGTGTCATATCACCTCAATTTGCCTCCCCATTTTAGGCTACTCGATGGGTTAACCCAGTATCTACTGCAAACCAGGACTGCCACTACTGAAGCAGACAACACAACCTGTTAGGCCCATCAGAAAGAAGTACTTAGTAGCCACTGGAGCTGTTGAGTTATATTAAAACACTATTTACAGTGACCCATCCACTGTGAAAAGTATATAGAACTGCTATATTAAAGCAAGGTCTCAAAAGAAAATTACTTACAGTTAGTAGTTATTAGTCTGGTCATAATGTCTTAATCTATAGTTTCGGATACTCCATTCCCTACAGGCCCACACCTGTGTATCTCTACAACACTCTCTCTCTGCAACAGAGGCCAATATTCCCCTCTTTCAGACTCTTTTATAAGGACGTTTGGGGAGGGGGGGGGGCTGGATCCTCTTCCCAGACTGCCCTAAATCTGCAGTCACATATCCCAAAGTCTCCAAGGGATCTTTCACATTACACACACCACCTAAATAGACTACACCTACTCTCATTCCATTATTGATCTGCCAGAGTTAGTGATAGCTAATGTAGATGTAAAATATTCCATGTATTTACTAAAAGAAAAAAAAGTAGGGATACTTCCAAGAGAATGCTGCAGTCCCCCCAAACACAGAGGGACCAGACGCCCATTACTGTACATATGCACAGAACATTGTAGCAACTTTCCAGCAGGATACATGCCCAGTTTGGAAATATTCTGCACGCAGTTGGATGATCACATAGCATTCTTGATTCAAATATGGAGACATGTTTGTAGCACATCAAAACAGAAGTCACTGCATAAAAGGGAAAGGAAACAGCCAGATGTTTGGTGAAAAATAAGTGAGAAAAGACAAATGTCAAGGATGCAAACAAACTGGAATTCTACAATTAAAGCCTATAGTACATGCCTGCATTAAACAGTAGCTAAACAGCATTCTGCATTGAGAGAGGAAGAGGAGGATATAGAAAAAAATCTGTTCAACTTCTGTGTTTTCATAACATTCATATCAGCAATGAGAACCAAAATAGGACAGCAATGACCACCCTTTTTGGTTACCAGAAAGGACATCAAATGAAAACATATTCCTTAATTTGGCTGAGACTGGCTGAATTGTTACTCCCATAAGAAATTGATGAAGCAAGATAAACAGCCTGACAATGATCTCGTCACAGTTCGTGCAATGGGACCCAGAATACATTTTGCCTGTAACCACCGATATTAACCCTTTTGCCCAGGCATCAGTGGTCATGCTGAACCCACTGTTTGCAAGAGAAAAAAAAAAAAAAAAGAGAAAACCTACCTAACATTACTCTCTACTAAATGGCAGGAAGAGGGATGGCTGCAAAAGATAAGAGCTTGAGTACACGAGAAGGCTGTATTATAGGGAAGCACACTGCTACTGACTGGATCTTCGGGCTTGCTGCTTCATCGGACAATGCCTCTTCTGCTCTTGCTAGTGTTGTCTACGATCTGTATAAACGAGCATTACACTTTGGCCAATTCCTGAAATACATGGGGAAAGAAGAGTGGAAACCAGCTTGGTTTCTTGCACCATCTTTCAGTGCTCTCAAATCAAATACTTTTCTGTATCTGCAGGGCCAAAACAGGAACACAAAATTTATCTTTGCATTTGGAGGTCTACTCTTCCTTTAAATATTGAATTAGTTTCCATACTTATAGGGCCAAAAATGTAATTCACAGTTTATCCTAATAGAACTCTAGTTTTGATATCATTGGGTGCAGATGTAGAAGTCTCAGGATACATATCAAAGATATAAGCAGTTGTAAAAAAGCTTCAAAAACATCACACCTACATTTAATAAAATAGGAACCTATTTCATCTGCTGTCTAGGAAAACTTTTGTTATTTTCTTTAAGCGCCAACATCAGTAAGACCTGCTTAAATTACTTGCTGTAAAATGTCCGATACTTTACCACAGTTAACTAGAGCCACAATATCCAAAGCAAATGAAGTATACACTTTTTGACAAACAGATAAATAATCCTGCTGTCCAAATCGTCTAACAGTATTTAAATCAGTAGAATTTTAGATCCTTTAACACTGTCCAAATCTATACAGGAAATCGGCCACTAGATTTCTTTTTCTTACAAAGAAATGAAAGTGGCTCATAGATGCCATAAAACCCCTTAGGTCTTTTGGAGCAGTCAGGTTACATGCTCTGAACACATTCTAAAGGGCTGGCAAAATGAAAGGTATAGAAGGGGGGAAACAATAACCCTTCATAGGGGAGAAAGGTTCTCCAACACTACATTTATATTCATTTCTTCTCAAATAAAGAGTTTCTTAAAAGCATCTCCAGGACAAGAATCTTAAAAAAACAAACAAAAAAAAAAAAAGCAATTTGTTCTGAAACCATGACTAATCAGAGGGCAAAAAAAATCTGGTCCCCATAAACCAAGGGATCATACTCTTGTTTAAAAGCTGAAACAGGAGGCGTATCCCTTCCTCTCGCTTTTTTTTTTGTGATACTCCAATACAGAAAGATTAGCCTTCTCACTTAAAGCCACAGATTGAACAATTAATGATGCTAAAGTACTTCTGGTCTGTATAATCAAATCCAAGACAAACAGTATGCAAAGATAGGGGCATGGGGGGGGGGGGTCAACACTTGCACCTGATTTGGCTAATAAACTGAACTCCAGTTTGTCTTGGTCTTCAGCACCTATGTTTTCTCCAGACTCATCTTGTTCCACTAAGCATGATCTACTTTCAAGGGAGGTATTATGCATACAGACAAGGGGGAATTTGGCCAGAACATCAGGGAAATCATCCTACTCTTTTTTTCAATATATGTGCCATTGGATATTTTTATACCCACCTGAACACCAACTTAGGCAGACAATGTCTCAGTTGTAGCTCAGCTGAACAGTGTGCAATATCTTTGTTTTCTTCTTCGATGTAGCATTATATTTTCTTATTCAGGTGCAATAGTCTGCTGTTTGTCTGATGCAGATGAACAAAGGATGACGATCTTAACATGTGCAATCCTACTCTGTCATACTGCTATGTACAGTATTCTTCTTATGACTGCCTGGGGGCTTATGTGTTTTGCTGTTATTGGTTTATTCATCCTTCTGGGGTCTTGTATCATCTTTAAATTGAAATGTTACTGTTTTCGTTACCCTTGCTTCCTTTGTACTCTGACGAGTTGATAAATGTCGGCAACATTCAGTTATATTACTGTAAAATAAAATGTCAATAGAAACTACTTTAAGACAGATCTGTCAGAGATAACAAAGATGTAGAAAGAGAGAAAGCCGGGTCAAGGCACAAACGTATTAAATGAGGCAGAAATAATAAAGTGCAAATACTTAATGAGGTCTCTGGCTACAATCCTGAGAAGCACTTCTCACTGAACTTGAAAGATTCCATTCTTCTTTTACACACCCACCCACAGTCAGACCACCTGTATATCAGCAGGTTTGCGGAGATATCAGCAAACCATCCAAAATAGACAAGTACTTATCTTCCTCTAAAATGACTTTATTTACACAAAATTATATTGCAAACAAATGATATAAACCTATTTTAGCCTCTGTTTTCTGAATACGGAGCTCCTGAATGTCAAACATGTGCATCTCACACCCTCTATTCCTTATTAAGAAGCCAGAGAGTATCAAGTCCTGTTACTTAAATCCCAAGTTGCTTATTGTGCCAAAAACAGATGTACAAACATTCAAAAGCATGTTCATTTGAAAAATAATATATCATCAAAACAAGCATATGAAGGCAGCGTAGTGAGCATATGGTCCGTTACCAAGCCAGTTTGCAAATGCTGAAATTTCTGCTCAATATACAAGGTATTTATAACTGAACAATTAAATGGTGGGGTTAATACTGTAACTTTATCCAAATGAAAACAAACGTTATATACATAATTTGGTTTGTAAGCATATTTAACATTCTGGCTGCCTAAGCAGCCCTCCCCTTTTTTCACATGACCCATGCCCTTTTAAATGCCTCTAAAGACTGCCTTCATAGTAATTCCATCAGTCCTTTCCAGGGGTCTACAACCCTATCTGTGAAAACAAAAAAACCTACTTTCATAGATCCAGGAAGCAGCTGGGCTCTTCAGTCTGTGGTACATGTACACCTCTCCTCTAACACATCCTTCCTGCTTAGGGTGGCCACATTCACACCTCAACATGTTCTTGTTGACCCATATTATTCCCATTTTTTCTGGTCACTAATGAGGAAGGTTTCAATTCCTCTGGTCTCCGGTCACACCACTATCCTCTACCTCATGCACCATTCTGGTGACTTTCCTTTGGACTCTTTCCAGCAGCCTAGTGTTCCTTTATCTATCTGGCTTCCAGGCATGACAGCATACTAATGGCGTGGACTGTAGAGTGGGGGCATTATGCCTTTGCTTCTGATGTCTACCTCCTAAGGTACACCACAGCATTCTATTTGTCAGGGTCATAGTTCCTCATACACACAATCGCATGCACATGTGCATGCTTACTTGTGAAATGGACCACACAATACATATCTGGCCAACAGGAACCACAACAAACTCCTACAATATGTTCAAAGTTCTCCCACAAAATGACCGTTGGACAAGAAAATGAAATCATGCCATTCTGTAAGTACAATAACATGCTTGGTTTTGTGCTGAACAGATATCATTACAGACCAAAGCTTGTAAGGTGCTCACATACAGGGGATCATGCTTCACAACAGCCAGAGTATGTAGCAATGTGTGCAACGCAAACCTCACCATGAATACTCACACTCTGGGAAATAAGTGATTACATTAACCAGATAACTCACAGCAAAATATAACAGTTTAGTTCCTAATGACATTTTAGAAAACAGTTTCACATTTGACAAATAGGTTTGTAAGAAGTGGATCTGTATATTTTGAGGGTGGTAGTTGTGTAAAATTCAGCTGGACCAACAGCAAATGATATCTTCTGACCAGCCCACAAGACAATCCGATTTCAGTTACATGGTACAGAACTCCTAACCTTGACAAATGCAAACAATCAAATACCAATCCCCCACCCACACACGCCTTTTGCTTTTCATGGCACATTGACTCAATTTTAGAATGTCAGCTAGTTCACTAGTTACCTACACCAAATGAATTCTCGGTTGGTGAGTGGGTCCTTACTGGCTGCAACCACAAATTCAGTCCCTGCATTACTAGTCTGAGTGCTGTGGGAGCTGCACGTGTATTTACTTTCTACGTTATTATTTAATTTCCAGTTTGATGACCAGGGATGTCCACTGGGCTCAGGGAGCCCGTTTTCAGTGGAGGCCCAGGAAGAAAAGCTCCATGTTACAAAGTGTAGATAAAGATACAATATAGAAAAGAACAATTTACAATTATGTTACATGCTACAGAGCAGGTGTAATTTCTTAGGTACATGACCTTTTGATACAGACACAATATGATTAACAATTTACAGTTACATTTCATGTTAGAGAGCAGGTAAATGTATGTGGTAGCCTACAGATCACAGCTAGAGAGGCTAGTTATCATAGGTGGAGAGAGAGCTATAGGACTAGGTAGGGAGAATGCAGTTGCATTTTCTGTTAGGGTAAAGGTAGGAATGTAACTGAGATTTAAAGTTTTCAAAGTTTGCACAGGTCCTTAGAGAGGAAGGAAGAGAATTCCATTTTTTTTTAAAGGAAAGGGATAGGAGTTGACCAGCAGGGCGATTGGGTTTTCAGACAGAGATTAGGTTTTGGTGAGTAGATCTGAGAGTTCTCTGAGGGGTGTAGGGGAGAAGGGTGTTGCATAGAGCAGGGCACTTAGAAAGATTAGTTTGTGGCCTGTGGTAATCTGAAGACAGTCAAGATAGTTGGAGAGTTCAAGCCAGTGTAACAAATTAAGGGCAATACACTAATGGGAGGAGTATTTGGCTTTGGTGACAAAAATAGAAATCTTATCAGAACAGACTTCCAATTTTGAAGCGAGTGTGGCAGATAAGTTAGAGGAGTGCCTCCAAAAAATGCCTTTGGAAAACACCAATAAGTTTTTTAGATGAATTATCTTGCCAAGTGCTTGGTAATAATTAAATAGATCAATAAATAAATGAATGATGATAGTAACTCTAAAACAACAATTTTCATTCATTTAACAACCAACTAATCCAATATTAAAAATTCTGATTATTTTACATAAAATTAGTAATAAAATTTGATAATAATTTGATAAAAATTTAATATGAATTCACTTATAAAATTAAATAAATAAGTTGCATAGATGTTAATTAATAAATAAATATATGTCTTATAATTATTTTATATATCACTTTATAATAATAACAACGATTTAGTTGATATAAATTCATTTAATCCAGGAGAAGTGGTGGCATTTAAGCATATCTGCCACAATGTTTCTTTGTATGCTGGTAAACTTTTAATATCACCACCTCTAGGATCCATTTCAATAGTATCAAGAATGCTAAACATAAAATTATGGTCATCACCTTCAGTATGACATAAGGCATTGGTTTTATCCTTGGTCTTAATACTGTATATGTGGTCATATATACGTCTTTTAAGACATCTTTCTGTCTTTCCAACGTAAAAACTTGAACATTTTCCACATTTAGCTAAATATACTACATTTTTTGTATTATGATTCCCATATCTACAATTTATGTTGGATTTTAATCCATTCTGTAGTTTTATTTTACTTTCCAAAGACATGTATCTGCATTGATTGCAGAATCCACATTTACTACTTCTGGTGTTATTACTCAAAAATTTTTTACTTTTCTTCTCTACGTGTCTATGTTCCATAAGAAACTTCATATTTTTACCCATTTTGTATATAAAATTGGGTTTGGATCCCAATAATTTTACCAAACTCGTGTCACTACTTATCAAATACCAAAATTTATAAATAATTATTTTTATATCTACACCTAAATTATATTGTAGTATAAACAATCTCTGATAACTATAGTTCGATATGTTTGTAAGGGATTTTGTGTCACCATTATTAAAAAATATATTGCCAGCTCCCAAAAGTGGTCTATATTTAAATATTCCACTGGTTAGTGACATATATTATTATTTCATCCAACATTTCTTCAGGATATCCTCTTTGGATGAATAAACTTTTAATAAACTCCAATTCTTTTTTCATATCTTCAAAATTAGAAACCATACGTGCTGCACGGATACATTGCCCCTTAAAAACATTTTGTTTAACTTTTTGTAGGTGGCAGCTGTTATAAGCTAAATAGCTGTTAGAGAAAGTACTTTTCCTATGGATTGTAGAATAAACAATACCCTCTTTGTAATAGATATGGGTGTCCAAATTTTCAGACAGGAGGTTAGGTTTTGGTGAGTAGATCTGAGAGTTCTCTGAGGGATGTAGGGGAGAAGGATGTTGCATGAGCAGGGCACTTAGAGGGTTGAAAGATTAGTTTGGGGGCTGTGGTAATCTGAAGACAGTCAAGATAGTTGGAGAGTTCAAGCCAGTGTAACAAATTAAGGGAAATACACTAATGGGAGGAATATTTGGCTTTGGTGACAAAAATAGAAATCTTATTAGAACAGACTTCCAATTTTGAAGCGAGTGTGGCAGATAAGTTAGTTAATAGAGGAGTGCCATACATTAGTGATGGAAGTAGACAGGTAGTGGCAAGCGTTTGTCTGGTGGAAGGAGAGAGAAATCAGATGTTCCTGTATAGCATACCAAGTTTTATATGGGTTTTCTTAATGTTTTGCTGGATGCGAGTGTCGAA